>NW_024745467.1:0-7500 GCF_018991925.1 Homarus americanus | reverse complement strand
CCCTCCCTCTCCTTCCTTCCCTCTCCCTTCTCCCCTCTCCTTCCTTCCCCTCCCCTTCTCCCCCTCTCCTTCCTTCCTCCCTTCTCCCCCCTCTCCTTCCTTCCTCCCTTCTCCCCCTCTCCTTCCTTCTCCCTTCTCCCCCTTTCCTTCCTTCCTCCTTCTCCCCTCTCCTTCCTTCCCTCCTTCCCCCCCTCTCCTTCCTTCCGTCCTTCTCCCCCTCCTTCTTCCCTCCCTTCCCCCCCCTCTCCTTCCTTCCTCCCTTCCCCTCCCTCTCCTTCCTTCCCTCCCTTCTCCCCTCTCCTTCCTTCCGTCTCTCCCCCTCCTTCCTTCCCTCCCCTTCCCCCTCTCCTTCCTTCCCTCCCTTCCCTCCCTCTCCTTCTTCCCTTCTCCCCCTCTCCTTCCTTCCTCCTTTCTCCCCCTCTCCTTCCTTCCCCCCCTTCTCCCCCCTCTCCTTCCTTCCTCCCCTTCCCCCTCTCCTTCCTTCCCTCCCTTCTCCCCTCTCCTTCCTTCCCTCCTTCTCCCCTCTCCTTCCTTCCGTCCTCTCTCCAGCGTTAAGCCTTGACCACAACCCCGAGAATGGTCGGCATTAACCTCTAACACCCCGGAAAGTTTGAGCCATCGGTCCAGAGTCATTCCTGAGTTCCTCCTGCCACTACCTAGATCACCTCCTCCCCCACCCCCCCCCCCCCACTGGTACGCTTCTTATATATCGCATAGCATTATTTTTCGTTATATTTAATGAGATTTAAGATATATCTATAAAAGAGAAATTAGATTATAATGAGTATATATATTTTTATGTTTCCTTGTTTCGTGTTATAATTATGTGTTTTGTTATTTGGTGATGGTCAATAAAAATATTCGTCTCTCTCTCTCTCTCTCTCTCTCTCTCTCTCTCTCTCTCTCTCTCTCTCTCTCTCTCTCTCACACACACGCTACTAACTATAATCCTAACTACTGCTTGCTGTTTTCATACACATACCACTAATGTACTAAATTATTATATATAAACAAAACAACTAAAATCATCCTCATATTTTAACTAACACTAATCGCTACTTGAATCATAACAGCACTTATCATACGCTTCTTGAACAGCACTTATCATACGCTGCTTGAATCAACAGCAGCTTATCATACGCTACTTGAATCATAACAGCACTTATCATACGCTACGCCAGATCATAACAGTACTTATCATACGCTACTTGAATCATACAGTACTTATCATACGCTACGAATCATAACAGCACTTATCATACGCCTTGAATCAGAACAGCACTTATCATACGCTGCGAATCATAACAGCACTTATCATACGCTACTTGAATCGAAAACAGCACTTATCATACGCTACTTGAATCAGAACAGCACTTATCATACGTTACTTGAATCATAACAGCACTTATCATACGCTACTTGAATCATAACAGTACTTATCATACGCTACTTGAATCAGAACAACATTTATCATACGCTACTTGAATCAGAACAGCACTTATCATACGCTACTTGAATCATAACAGCACTTATCATACGCTACTTGAATCATAACAGCACTTATCGCCTCGCAGATAGAACAGCGCCAACCTTTTCGCGAATCACAACAGCACTTATCATACGCTACTTGAATCATAACAGCACTTATCATACGCTACTTGAATCAGAACAACACTTATCACACGCTACTTGAATCAAAACAGCACTTATTACGCCGCGAATCGAACAGCACTTATCATACGCTACTTGATCAGAACAGCACTTATCATACGTTACCTGAATCATAACAGCACTTATCATACGCTACTTGAATCAGAACAGCACTTATCATACGTTACTTGAATCATAACAGCACTTATCATACGCTACTTGAATCATAACAGCAGTACTTATCATACGCTACTTGAATCAGAACAACACTTATCATACGCTACTTGAATCAGAACAGCACTTATCATACGCTACTTGAATCATAACAGCACTTATCATACGCTACTGAATCATAACAGCACTTATCATACGCTACTTGAATCAGAACAGCACTTATCATACGCTACTTGAATCACAACAGCACTTATCATACGCTACTTGAATCATAACAGCACTTATCATACGCTACTAATCAGAACAGCACTATCATACGCTACTTGAATCAGAACAACTTATCATACGCTACTTGAATCATAACAGCACTATCATACGCTACTTGAATCAGAACAGCACTTATCATGCTACTTGAATCATTACAGCACTTATCATACGCTACGGAATCACAACAGTTATCTTACTTGAATCAGAACAGCACTTATCATACGCTACTTGAATCAGAACAGCACTTTATATCCTACTTGATCATAACAGCACTTATCATACGCTACTTGAATCACAACAACACTTATACGCTACTTGAATCACAACAGCACTTATCATACGCTACTTGAATCATAACAGCACTTATCATACGCTACTTAACTCATACAACTACACTCTAAAACCACAACTGTACTCAAATATAACCTTGAGTACTAAAAAAACTCCTGTACTGATTTCCCACGAGTACTTTGCGAACCTGGTGTGTTGATTACGTAAAACCATGAGTACTGTTTCGACATTTACTGCTGTTATTATAATTATCATTGTCTTGAAGCCACAATAAAATAATGAGAAACACACACACACACACACACACACACACACACACACACACACACACACACACACACACACAACACAGTTCGTAGTTGATAGTATTTGTTTTTTGTGTAGTGTGTGTGTGTTCTAGGCTAACAACCACAATCTATCGGTATTATAATTTCATCATCATTACCACCACCACCACCATCACTATAACCGACATTAGGTACACAACAACACCACACACACACCACCATAACACACTTTGACAATCACAACAACAATTCTACCCACCACAAACACACCACCATTCTCCACCACACTACAACCACCACAAAAACCTACAACGTCAACCAACAATAACAGCTACAACCACCACACCACAAATACAATAACATCTCGCCCTACCACCACAACCATCTACAACAACTACAACACTCCACCACACAAAAACCACCACAACAATCACCACCACACACCAACCACCACCTCTGCAATCATCACTACAACCTTTACGACTACCACTACAACCATTACCACAACAACTACAACCTCCACAACCATCACTACAACCTCCACAACCATCACCATAACCTCTACAACCATCCTACAACCTCTACAACCTCCACAACCATCACCATAATCTCTACAACCATCCCACAACCTCTAAAACCTCCACAACCATCACCATAACCCCCACAACCATCCTACAACCTCTACAACCTCCACAACCATCACCATAACCTCTACAACCATCCCACTACCCCAAACCTCCACAACCATCACCACAACCTCCAAACCATCCTACTACCCCTAAAACCTCCACAACCATCACCATAACCCCTACAACCATCCCTACAAACTCTACAACCTCCACAACCATCACCATAACCTCTACAACCATCCTTATAACCTCTACAACCTCCACAACCATTACCATAACCCTACAACCATCCCACAAACCTCTACAACCTCCACAACCATCACCATAACCTCTACAACCATCCTACAACCTCTACAACCTCTATAACATCCACAACCATCACCATAACCTCTACAACCATCCTTACAACCCCTACAACCTCCACAACCATCACCATAACCCCTACAACCATCCTTACAACCTCTACAACCTCCACAACCATCACCATAACCCCTACAACCATCCTACAACCTCTAAAACCTCCAAAACCATCACCACAACCATCACCCTACAACCATCCTTACAACCTCTAAAACCCCTACAACCATCACCACAACCCTACAGTCTCTACAATCATCCTACAACCTCTACAACCTCCACAACCATCACCATAACCCTACAACCTCCACAACCATCACCACAACCCTCTACAGTCTCTACAATCATCCCACAACCTCTACAACCTCCACAACCATCACCATAACCCCTACAACCATCCTCTAAACCTCTAAAACCCCACAACCATCACCACAACTTCTCACAACCATCCTTACAACCTCTACAACCTCCACAACCATCATCATAACCCTACAACCATCCTACAACCCTACAACCTCCACAACCATCACCACAACCCTACAGTCTCTACAATCATCCTTACAACCTCTACAACCTCCACAACCATCACCATAACCCAACCATCCTTACAACCCCTAAAACCTCCACAACCATCACCATAACCTCTACAACCATCCTACAATCTCTAAAACCTCCACAACCATCACCACAACCTCTACAGTCTCTACAATCATCCTTACAACCTGTACAACCTCCACAACATCATCACCATAACCTCTACAACCATCCCATACCCTCACAACCTCCACAACCACTCATAACCCTACAACCATCCTTACAACCTCTAAAACCTCCACAACCATCACCACAACCTCTACAGCTCCCACAACCCATCACCACAACTTCTACAAACATCACTACAACCTCTACAACCACGACTACAACCTAGGTGAGAGAGAGAGAGAGTTTTCTAGGTTGTGTGGCGCCATTATTGATCTGGTCCCGGAGCCACTAGAACCAAACCTATGTTCTATTTATAACTGCACATGATAGACGAGTTTTGGTCATGTGTGCTGGAGTTGACAGTCTGCACGAAGGGCTGACTGCGTGTGTGTGTGTGTGTGTGTGTGTGTGTGCTGTCTGCTTTTACCTGTCTCTTTTAACATATAGGTAAGGTCCAAACTCATGAATGTCTACCTGTGTCTGTGGTTACTCATGCATGGTATTATTCACCTGTCTGTCTGTCTGTCTGTCTGTCTGTGAATATATTCTCTCTCTCTCTCTCTCTCTGACTCATTCATTTGTGATAGATTATTCATACACGTCGCCTTGAGGTGGATCCATTAAAACACCATTCGGGATTTAATGAGAGAACAAAATCTACTACACTGATTTACCTCAGATTAAAATCCTATGGGAATGATTTTTAATTTTTACAAAACATATTATTAAAATCTTCTTTATATTAAGTTAAAAATCCATTATTATTTTTTTTTTGGGGGTGGGGTGAGGGGTGGGGGGTGAAGGGGTGAAGGAGGTGGGGGTGAGAGGAGGAGGGTGGGGGCATGATGCATCTTCTTCAGTTACCCCCAAATTTATTCATGAATTTGATGACCTTGACCTAACTTGACCTTACTTCCTTGGGTTAACTGTATTATGGAGGTATATTAATATTTTATCATCATTATTCTAACGTTTTTCACCCTCGTTTATCATGATTATCTCTCTTCCTAATATTCGTCGTTTTTCTATTTTGTTTTCTACCTTCGCTGTTTGTTAGCCTCTCTGGTATTTTCCTTCTTATATTTGTGTCTTGTCTCTCTTGTTTGTGACTCTATCTCAATCTCTTACATCATCATTTGTTTATTTTTATCTTGTTTTGTCTCTTGTCTATACGTACCTGTCTGTCTGTCTGTCTGTCTGTCTGTCTGTCTGTCTGTCTGTCTCTGTCTGTTTCACTATTTCTCTCTTTTTTTCTCACCTTTTCCACAGCCCAACGTAACCAAGTTTCATCTCATGTTGTGCCTCCCTTACTCTCTTCCTTTGGCATCTTGATCTTCCTTCCTTCCCCTTCCTCTTCTCTCGTTTCTCTTCCTTCACACTGCTATCTCTCTATCCTCTCCTCCCCTCTCTATCCCATCCTATCCCATGTCTAGTGTTACTGTGTCTGGCATTCTGGATCTCCACACAACTTTAGCCACGTTCTTCTTTCTTCTTCTTCTTTCTTCTTCTTTCTTCTTCTTCTTTCTTCTTCTTCTTCTTCTTCTTCTTCTTCTTCTTCTTCTTCTTCTTCTTCTTCTTCTTCTTCTTCTTCTTCTTCTTCTTCTTCTTCTTCTTCTTCTTCTTCTTCTTCTTCTTCTTCTTCTTCTTCTTCTTCTTCTTCTTCTTCTTCTTCTTTCCTTCTTCTTCTTCTTCCTTCTTCTTCTTCTTCTCTCCTCACACCTTCTCCAGGCTACCATGCATGTCCAGTGCGTGTGTGGGACATGGTGGCTCAGGTCTTAAGTGGTACATACGGACAGAGTGAGAAGGACTGAGGACGTGCAGGTGTGTTTGAGAGAAGAGAAGGGAGAGAGAAGAGGAGAGAGAGAGAGAGAGAGAGAGAGAAGAGAGAGAGTTGGTTATTTCCCTCTGCCAGACTTTGTGTTGATCTTGTTTGACACAGTCCTCGCCTCGTCTTACCTCCTCCTCCTCCTCCTCCTCCCTTCCTCCTATTCCCCACAAGACTTCATCCCTCCTCTTCCTATACCTTACCTCCTCCTCCTCCCCTACCCGACCTCAACCACCTGTAACCCCTACTCCCAGTTAACCCCTGGGGGGGGGGGTCTTGTTCTTGATGCCACTACCACCACCAGAATTTTATCATACCGATATTAACTTACCCAGCAGTACCTCTTCACACTATGAGCACCACTCAAATATTAAAATTACAGGTGGTCCAAAATGAAGCCCCTAAGATTTGTCACAGGTGAAAGATACCCTTCACCAGAACCACAGCCGAGATACACAGAGACCTGAGAATGAAACCCATCAACCAGCAGCTGCACATCCTGCCAGCAGAATCTGGCAAAAGATAGAACGATCAGAGCAAGAACTCTTCAAAGACTCCCACCAGATAACGACAACAACCATGCATGGTTCCCAAAGTTACCAAATTTCAAAGGTCCATTCCCACTCCCCCGATCTATGGCCAGGCAATAGACAACCTCACCAGACCAGCATCCGCCAGTAGGGTCGGGGAATGAAATAAGCCCCAAAACACCCATGTATGGGACAGGGTAGGATGTCTAGTGCCTGTACCGACAAATAATAACTAACCCAAGACACAACCCTAACACACTATTAGCTTAGCTTAGAGGTCAGCCCGCCCTCTCTTACCTCCTAAATTTCTTCAATTTCCGAACTATAACTTCCTTCCCCACCTCTTATCTTCTTTCACCCCCTCTCTCTCAAAAAAAAAACCCCAGCTAAACCTCGCCTTGAAACTACCACTACCACAGCATAAAACTCGTCCTGAACACTAACACCACCACAACTAAACCTCGTCCTTGATAATATCACCACCACCACAGCTAAACCTCGTCCTGATACTACCACCACCACAGCTAAACCTCGTCCTTGATACTACCACCACCACAGCTAAACCTCGTCCTGATACTACCACCACCACCATAACTAAACCTCATCCTGATACTACCACCACCACAGCTAAACCTCGTCCCAGACACCCACCACCACAGCTAAACCTCGTCCTGATACTACCACCACCACAGCTAAAACCTCGTCCTTAGACACTACCACCACCACAGCTAAACCTCGACCTTGATAATACCACCACCACAGCTAAACCTAAACCCTGACCTCCCACA
>NW_024745466.1:0-1496 GCF_018991925.1 Homarus americanus | reverse complement strand
AGTGTCTGAGGTGTACCTGAGAGTGTCAGAGTTGTACCTGGGAGTGTCAGTGGTGTACCTGGGAGTGTCAGGTGTGTACCAGGGAGTGTCAGAGGAGTACCTGGGAGTGTCTGATGTGTACCTGGGAGTGTCTGAGGTGTACCTGGGGCTGACAGGGTGTGTACCAGGTGACAGCCAGTGCACCTGGGTGTCAGGTGAACCTGGGGAGTGTGAAGTGTACAAGTGTCGGCGGTGTACATGGGAGTGTCGGAGGTGTACCTGGGAGTATCAGAGGTGTACTTGGGAGTGTCAGAGGTGTACCTGTGAGTGTCAGCGGTGTGCCTGGGAGTGTCTGAGGTGTACCTGGGAGAGTCAGAGCTGTGCCTAGGAGTGTCAGAGGTGCACTTGGGAGTGTCAGAGGTGCACCTTGGAGTGTCTGAGGTGTACCTGGGAGTATCTGAGGTGTACCTGGCAGTGTCTGAGGTGTACCTGGCAGTGTCTGAGGTGTAACTGGCAGTGTCAGCGGTGTACCTGGGAGTGTCAGCGGTGCACCTGGGAGTGTTAGAGGTGTATCAGTTAGTGGCAGACGAGTACCTAGGAGTGTCAGAGGTGTACCTGGTAGTATCGGATGTGTACCTGGGAGTATCGGAGGTGTTCCTGGGAGTGTCAGAGGAATACCTGGGAGTATTAGAGGTGTACCTGGGAGTGTCAGAGGTGTACTTGGGAGTGTCAGGGGTGTGCAGGGCTCAGGAAGGTGTGCCTGGGGAGTGTCGGAGGTGTGCCTGGGGTGTGAGAGGGTGTGCCTGGGGAGTGTCAGAGGTGTACCTGGTGTCAGGGGGTGTGCCTGGGAGTGTCAGGGGTGTACCCAGGAGTGTCAGTGGAGTACCTGGGGTGTCAGCTGGTGTGCCTGGGGAGTGTCTGGGGTGTTCCTGGGGTGTCAGGCGTGTGCCTAGGGTGTCCAGGAGTGCACTTGGGGAGTGTCAGAGGTGCCTTTAGGGTGTCTGAGGTGTACCTGGGAATATCTGAGGTGTACCTGGCTGTGTCTGAGGTGTACCTGGCAGTGTCTGAGGTGTAACTGGCAGTGTCAGTGGTGTGCCTGGGAGTGTCAGCGGTGCACCTGGGAGTGTTAGAGGTGTATCAGGGAGTGACAGAGGAGTACCTAGGAGTGTCAGAGGTGTATCTTGGAGTGTCAGAGGTGTACCTGGGAGTGTCAGAGGTGTTCCTGGGAGTGTCAGAGGTGTACCTGGGAATTTCAGAGGTGTACCTGGGAGTGTCAGAGATGTAACTGAGAGTGTCACAGGAGTACCTGGGATTGTCAGAGGTATACCTGGCAGTGTCAGAGGTGTACCTGGAAGTGCCAGAGGTGTACCTGGGAGTTTTAGAGGTGTACTTGGGAGTGTCAGAGATGTACCTGGGAGTGTCACAGGAGTACTTGGGAGTCTCAAAGGTGTACCTGGGAGTATCGGAGGTGTACCTGGGAATATCGGAGGTGTACCTGGGAATATCGAAGGTGTACC
>NW_024745465.1:0-32021 GCF_018991925.1 Homarus americanus | reverse complement strand
CAGAGCCGAGAGCTGCGACCGCCTCGCCGCTACACGTGCCCAGGACGCCAAGGCTCGGTATGACGACCGTGCCCGCCCTCTTCAGCTGCTGGAGATTGGTGCCCTTGTCCGCGTCCAGGACCCGACGACGACACGTTGGGACAAGGTGGGAATAGTGATGGGCATCGGCCGGTCGCGGGAATACAAGGTCAGGATGCCGAGCGGCCGTGTCTGGTGGAGGAACCGCCGCTTCCTCCGGCCAGTCCCACCCCCTGCTCCTGGCCCCCTGACCAAGGACGAGTCCCTTACGCCTCACGAGTATCCGCCCCACAGTGCACCTCGACGCTCGGAGCGACTTAGGACTAAGAAGTCCGCTCAAGACAAAGACTATGAGCGTGAGGGGGGAGGGAGATGTAGGTTATGTATCTAAGCTACTGTGCCGAGTAGCAACCCTGTACATAAGCTACTGTGCCGAGTAGCATTTATATATGTAATTACGTGTCAACACTGCACGTGTTTGTGGCAACATTGCCCCGAGGCTGCCATATGGCAAGGCAGCCTTAGTCTGACTGTGTGGGCCGTGCATGGCACACGTTAGTCACTACTTGTATTTCTCCTATCCGTTAATATATGGACTTCAGTGTTACCCGGTGTTTCCCTACCCATCACTGCCTTCTTCAGGGAACACTTGGAACCTTCACAGGTAGCATGATGGGGTAGATTAAGTGTGATGGGACAGGTAGCATGATGGGGTAGATTAAGTGTGATGGGACAGGTAGCATGATGGGGTAGATTAAGTGTGATGGGACAGGTAGCATGATGGGGTAGATTAAGTGTGATGGGACAGGTAGCATGATGGGGTAGATTAAGTGTGATGGGACAGGTAGCATGATGGGGTAGATTAAGTGTGATGGGACAGGTAGCATGATGGGGGAAGATGGCGGTGATGGAACATGTAGCACGATGGGATAGATTAAGTGTGATAGGACAGGTAGCATCATGGGGTAGATTATGTGATGTATGTAGTATGATGGGATAGAGAAGTGTGATGGGACAGGTAGCATGATGGAGAAGTGTGATGGGACAGGTAGCATGATGGGGTATAGATTAAGTGTGATGGGACAGGTAGCATGTTGATAGATTATGTGATGGATGGTAGAAAGTACAGATGGGGTAGGTTGGTTTGATGGGACAGGTAGCATGATGGGATAGGATTATGTGATGGGACAGGTAGTATGATGGATAAAGAAGTGTGATGGGACAGGTGGCGGAATGTGGATATAGAAGTGTGATGGGACAGGTAGTATAATGGGATAGGAGAAATGTGTGATGGGATAGAGAAGTGTGATGGGATAGGATTAAGTGTGATGGGACAGGCAGCATGATGAGATAGATTAAGTGTGATGGGACAGGTAGCATGTGATGGGGTACTTTAAGGATGGGACAGGTAGCATGATGGGATAAATTAAGTGTGATGGGACAGGTAGCATGATGGGATAGATTAAGTGTGATGGGACAGGTAGCATGATGGGATAGAGAAGTGTGATGGGACAGGTAGCATGATGGGATAGATTAAGTGTGATGGGACAGGTAGCATGATGGGATAGATTAAGTGTGATGGGACAGGTAGCATGGTGGGATAGATAACTTAACGGAATAGTTAGCATTATGAAATAAATAACGTGATGGTATAGTTAACATGTTGGAATAAATAGCAGATGGAACGGGTAACATGATGGAATATTTAACATGGTGAAATATTTAACATGATGTGACATTTAACATGATGGAATATTTAACATGATATAATATTTAACGCGATGTAATATTTAATATGATGGATTATTTAACAAGATGCAATAGTTAACATGATGGAATATTTAACACGATGGAATGTTTAACATGATATAATATTTAACGTGATGGAATATTTAACACGTCGTAATATCTAACATGATGGAATGTTTAACATAATGGATTACTTAACATGATGGAACGGGCGAAAATTAATTAGTATTTATTGTAATCTTCAGAAAAGTTGAGGCGGTGTCGTGGTAAGGGAGGCGTAAGGTACCTTCCCTTCTCCTCCTCTCCCTGTCTCTCCCTATCTCTCCTCTCTTTCTCCCCTTCCATCTCTCGTCTCCTCCCTCCCCCATCTCTCCTCTCCCCCATTTTTCTCCTGCTCCTCCCAAGCTTTTCTTTCCCCTCACCCTTCCATTTCTCGTCGTCTCCTCCTCCTCCTCACCTTCCCATCTCTCCTCCTCCTCCTCCCCCTCTGTAGTCACCTGTGCTTCAAAGAGTTAAGGATTACCTGCCAGGGGCTGCTCCCTCTCCCTCCCTTCGGCCAACTCACCTGTAAAGACAAAAAAACAACGTTATATTGAAATCTATGGTTTTCCTGTGCATTTCCATTCTTTCTTACTTTATCCAGTTTTCTTTTTTACTCTCTTTCTCTCCTTTATCCATCTTTTTTCTTTCTTCTACTTTCACTATTATTCACCTTTTGTCTCTTACCTTTTACCCAACTTTCTTTTTTTCTTTCTTCCTCTTTTTGCTTCTGTTCTTTTACTCTATTTTCTATGTTTTCTTCTTTCATCCTCTTTATCTCCCTTGATCCACTTTTTCTTTCTTTCTTTTCAATCTCTTTCTTTTTGTTTTCTCTCTTCCTTCCTTTACCCAATAGCCTCTCATTTTTCCTCTCTTTCTCTCTTTCTTTTTCATTTCATTTCTTTACTCGTCTCTTTGTTTTCCTTTGTCTAATTTTCTTTTTTCTCCTTTTCTCTTTATGTCGTCATTTCAAGGATGATTTATTTTCTTCTTCTTTCAATTCTGTTTTTATTCTGTCTTCTTCTTCCTCTCATTTATTTTCTTTCTCTTCCCTTCAACTTTTATTGTGTTTCTTCATCTCTCTCTCTCTCTCTCTCTCTCTCTCCTCATCCCACCACACCCATCCAGTACACCCATTACTCCCACCACACCCATCCAATACAGCCATTACTCCCGCCACACCCATCCAGTAAATCCACCCAGTACACCCACCCACTACACCCACCCACACCCACCCACACCGTCAAATGCTCAGGTGAATTACAGTTAAGGTTAAAAATAAACACAAATAACCTTTACCTAAATCATTCATGAGGACTGGAAGGGCAGCGAAGACGTCACAGGGTCCAGGGGGTCCGGTCCGTCTACCTAACCTAACCCAACCTAACCGTACCCAACCCAACCTAACCCAACCCAACCGTACCTAACCCAACTGCAGGCTCCAACCCAACTCAATCGTACCTAACCCAACCCAACCTTAACCTAACTGTACCCAACCTAACCCAACCTAACCGGTACCTAACCCAACCGTACCCAACCCAACCTAACCTAACCCAACCTCAATCGTACCCAACCCAACCCAACCAACCGTACCCACACTCCACTCAACTAACCCCACCTCCCCCTCTTCCCTCTGCCCACCTACACCTCACAACAGAACTCACACCAATCGTACCCAACCAAACCCAACCTAACCTAACGACTGACTGACACTACTTTTAGAAGCGGACTGTACAATGGTCACAAACTCTGGGGGGTCAAGGTCCTCAATGATTCGTTATGTTGATGTGACTTTGGTCGAGCCGGAGATGGAGGAAGGCATCTAATTGGTTCCTATAGGATGAGACACAAGAATGTTTGGGCGAAATGTGCAGCAATATAGCACTGAGGCTAAATTGATGAGTTCTTTTAATTCCAGTTCAGGAGGGGGGTGGGCAGGGTGGGGAGGAGGGGGGGAAGAGGTGGTGGAGGGAGGGTAGGAGGTGGAAGGGGAGGGCCAAGGGAGGTGTGGTGGAAGGGAGTGGGGAAGGAGGGGTGGGAGAAGTGGAGGGGTTAAGGAGAGTGTGGAGGGGGAACGGAGGAGGGAGAAGGTGGAAGAAAGGGAAACGGAGGAGGAGGAGGTGGAGGGGGGAAGTTCTGGAGGGAGGTGGAGGGGGAACGGAGGGAGGAGGGGAAAGCAAGCATGGGAGGGAGGAGGGGGAAGGGTTAAGTGGAGGAGGGAGGGGGTGGAGGGGTACAGGGGAGGGAGAGTGGGGAGGATTACGGGTAAGGGGTGAGGGGTAGGGATTAAGGGATAAGGGGTGACGGATAGGGGTGAGGGGTAGGGGTTACAGTCAGGGGTAGGAGGGGTAGGGAGGGTTATGAGTGAGGGGTAGGAGGGGTAGGGAGGAGGGGCAGAATGTGGGGAGACAGGATATAAGGGGTAAGAGTGAAGGATAGAAGGGGTAGGGAGTGGGGGGAGGCAGATAGGGTAAGAGGAGGGATAGAAGGGGTAGGAGGGGTAGAAGGAGAGGGATAGAAGGGGGCAGGGAGGGGTAGGGAGTGAGGGACAGAAGGGTAAGAGGGGCAGGGAGGAGGGAGCAGAAGGGGTAGGGAGGGGTAGGAGGAGGAGAAGGGGTAGGAGGGGTAGGATTGAGGGACAGGGAAGGAGCAGGAGGGGTAGGGAGTGAGGAGAAGGGGTAGGGATGGTAGGGAGTAAGGGGCAGGGAGGGGTAGGAGGAGGGAGAAGTGGTAGGAGGAGTGAGGGATAGAAGGGGAAGAGTGAAGGCTGAAGGGGGTAGGGGAGTGGGGGTAGAAGGGTAGGAGTGAGGGGTAGAAGCAGAGATGAGGATAGATGGGGTAGAAGAGGGTAGGAGGAGGGTAGAAGAGGCAGCAAGAGGAGGATAGAAGGTGAGACTGAGGGTAGGGGGAAAAGGAGTAAGGGGGTAGAAGGGGTAGAAGGGGTAGAAGGGGTAGAAGTGAGGGGTAGAAGGGGGGTAGGAGGAGGGGATAGAAAGGGTAGGAGGGAGGGACAGATAGGGGAGTGAGGGGAGAAGGGGTAGGAGGAGAGGTAGAAGGGGGCAGAGTGAGGACAGAAAATGGGTAGGAGCAGAGGGGAAGGGGTAGGGAGGCAAAGGAGCAGAAAGGGGTAGGAGAGAGGAGATGGGTAGGAGTGAGGGGATAGATGGGGTAGGGAGGAGGGGTAGTAAAGGTAGAAGGGTAGGAGGGAAGGACAGAAAGGGTAGGAGAGGATAGATGGGGTGAGGAGTGAGGGCGAAAGGGGCAGGGAGGGAGGGGTAGAAGGGGGTAGGGAGGAGGGGTAGAAGGAGGGGAGTGAGGGATAGAAAGGGTAAGAGGAAGGATAGAAAGAGAGGGGAGTGAGGGGTAGGAAGAGGATAGGAGTGAGGGATAGAAAGGGGTGGGGAGGGAGGGGTAGGAGAGAGGATAGATGGGGTAGGGGAGTGAGGGGATAGAAAGGGGTAGGGAGGGAGGGGTAGAAGGGAGGGGAGTGAGGGGATAGAAAGGTGGGGAGTGGGAGGGAGAAAGGGGTAGGGAGGGAGGGATAGAAGGGGTAGGGAGTGAGGGGATAGAAAGGGTAAGAGTGGAAGGACAGAAAGGGGCAGGAGGAGGGGTAAAAGGGGGTAGGAGTGAGGTAGTAGAAGGGTAGGAGTGAAGAATAGGAAGGGGTAAGAGTGAAGGATAGTAGGGGTAGGAGTGAGGGGTAGAAGGGGGTAGGAGTGAGGAGTAGAAGGGGGTAGGAGTGCGGGGTAGAGGCGGTAGGAGTGAGGATTTATGGGTGTACTTAGGAAACTTTGACAGCTGCTCCCATATTCTCGAGTATTTTGTTCCGGCGTGGGATGCGAATCCTTGTCCTAATCACTACTGAACAATACCTTGCTACAGTCTGCCATAGATGAGTGTTTCTCCTCTTAGGTACTGTGTGTAGCCTCATTATAAGTCTTCTTAAATACAGCTGTGACGCAGAGTTGAAATATTCAGACACAAAAAACAATGCTAAGGCGTTCTATTTCTGTGGGTTGAGAGATTCACACAATCCAGACAATTGACTCAGCCATCACACAAACACGTCACTCATTTACACATTCAACAAACCTTTCTTCCTCTGAAATAATGCATGAGTTCAAAATTCTTTTCGAAACACTTTGTTTACTTTTGTCGATTCAAACCTTTATACGACTATAACATTTCTTGCATTTCCTCTCTCTCTCTCTCTCTCTCTCTCTCTCTCTCTCTCTGAACCAGATCTCCTTGCACCCTGTACAGTTGGAAACATTTCCGACTAGTACACTCAGTGTTGTCAATCCACCCTCTCCGTGAGGTGTAAACCCCGCGAGTATCGGAGCGTGAATCCGAAGCCTCTAAGTTCCTGGGTGAGACGTGAGGTGCACACAGTAGCCTGGGACCACAATGATACAAGTTGACTCCTCACATGGTCCGGCAACGTTTACTGTACATAGATTAATTGATGTAGTATGGCCGCTTTACATTCACCTAACGTGGAGGGAATAATACCTGTCCTGCAGTGGACAATGTAAGGCTGAAACAGTTGGTTACACAGAATAAATCTACCACTTTATATTTACCCCCAAGCAAAGTATAAGAGACGTTAGTATAGTGCTGGGCTTTATGGTGTGTGGTGGTGGCGGCGGCGTGGTGCCTCGGATTGTGAGACAAAGTCTGGCCAGTCGTAGTTCTGTTAAATCACGGAATGTTTATCAAATATTACTTCTGTGACGGGAGAAGCATCATCTCTGATCAATACATCCACATTTACACTATGGTACAGTATGTTGTTGTAGCATATAATAAACGCATCTGTTATGGCCCAAAGTTGACATGAAGAGCATGACATATGTCCACACACTATAGCAGACAGGATGCAATAATATTTTATTTGTGTATCTCAATGACACTTCAACCAAACGTAAAGTATCAGAATTCAGAGATAAAGTATTTCTTACTTCACACAACAGTATGGCAGTCCAGCGTGCACAGAGCCCTGCCTCTCTCCTTCGTCTCCTCACGTCACATCACCTCAAGACACAGGTTGTTACGACTCCCCAGACGTACGGGAGCCACACTATACAAACACCGTGGTGCTACATCTGGTACTCGCACAACTACCACTTGTCTAACAATTTATGAAGGACGAGGTTTAAAACTATAGCTAAACAGCAAATGTTCACAACAGGTGGAACTGCTGCAGACTGACTTACTGGTATTGGGTCATGTGAGTCACCCCGTCATAAAAGGACACCATACTGAGACTCCAGCCCGTCCCACTATCACCCATAGATTACGTGGGAGCTGCACAAGAAAAAAATAATAATAATAATATGCATAAAATTCCTCAGACGTGAAACATAAGCTAGCAATTCTACTTTAACGTACAGTAAAAAATTATAAGAGTAATTTGTGTTTTGCCCTTGCTTAATAAATATTGCGCTGTAAAGTGCAAAAGTAACTTATTTGCCCTTCCCTATCCCTCTAGCCTTCGAACACCTTTACCCTCCTCAACCCCTATAACCCCCCCCCCCCCACTCCTCAAGTCCATACTCTCGAGGTGTACTAGTCAGAAATGTCCCTAACGGTACAGTCAACAACAAAAAATCCTGCACCTTTACTGTGCTATACAACATGATACACCGGAGCAAGAATTCTGAACAACACGGCTTTTATATGTATTCCTGTAACTTCTCTATACTAACTATACCTAACATACATAATACATCGTATAATCGTATTAGTTACACAATGAGTCACATAATCAGAAGTACCAACCTTACCAAATGAACATGCTCTCAGTCAATGATCGTTGTGAAGGCCGTCAAACTCAGGGGTGCAGAATTTGTTTTTGTTTTTGACTGTTCAAACGTATACGACATGGAATTTTAAGAGCTGTGAGGTTAATCCATGAGGTTCTAGTAAAGGAAAAGACCAGAAGGAGGGTGAAAATTCCTTCACTACACAGAACGGGGAATAACTCGTGCGAAGACAATCATATAAATTGGATAAGGCTAACCTAACCTAACCTAACCTCCACCATTAACATCCCGCTGACGGCATTTTAACTGTATTAAACTGTATTAATTAACATTTTGAAGGCTAATTTGTCGTACCAATGTTAACAACTAATGTACGAAATAAAAATAGTTCTCCGTTATCACACCAGAAAGCAAATCCCAATGTGTGAGAATATTGGCATTTTTTGTGTTATATTACCAATTTATAACTTTATTTCAGTTGTTTTATGGATGATGATGTGGTGAAAATAACTTACGGGTTATTGTTGCTTCAGTGCTGTCATTAATAACATTTACTGTCGTGTTTTACACAAGAGCTGCCGCAGTGTGTTGGTTAGGTTGGTGTGTTGCTGTCATCCACCATCCTCACCCAGTACACTCATCTCCATATCCATCATCCTCACCATATACCACCCTCATCCACCACATCCACCACACCCACCATCCTCATCCACCACACCCACCACCCTCATTCACCACACCCACCACCCTCATCCACCACACCCACCACCCTCATCCACCACACCCACCATCCTCATCCACCACACCCACCACCCTCATTCACCACACCCACCACCCTCATCCACCACACCCACCACCCTCATCCACCACACCCACCATCCTCATCCACCACACCCACCACCCTCATCCATCACACCCCCACCCTCATCCATCCACACCCCACCCTCATCCATCCACCCCACCACCCTCATCATCCACCACCACCCTCATCCATCACACCCACCACCCTCATCCATCACACCCACCACCCACATCCACCACACCAACCATCCTCATCCAACACACCACCACCCTCATCCACCACACCCACCACCCTTATTCACCACACCCACCACCCTTATCCACCAATTTCGGAGTTATACCACAAAATTGGGTAGCGCAGAAGTCGTTTATCCTTATGTATGGCCCTGTAAATGTTTGTCTAGTTATAAAAGTAATGTCACCACGTTGAGAGGAATGTTATCAGAGCCGTTAGCTGCGTTGGAGTCGGTGGTGAAGCGCGGGTAAAATGCTGCCGACATAGCCTTTGGGTGAACACAGGAGGAAGGCTAGCAGGAAGGCCGAGTGTCTAGCCAGCATTGGTTATCCAGGAGACTCGTCGGCATCTTTGTTATGTAGTTGTAGTAATAAAATCAAGGGTATTGAGAGAAGGTCGTGCTGGGTTTGGGACATTCTAGCCAAGTGCCTGAGAATCCTGCCGGTGCTGACCTCCTGTGTGTGGATATTTTGTACACTGTGATGGAGAAACTAAGTTGTTGGCTAGGTGGCTAGTTTGGTTGTGTTGTTGTGCGGCACGGTACACTGAGGGGAGCGAGGTAGAGGTGGCGGAAGATGGTGATGTGAGTTATTCCATTCCGAATAATACTTCAAGCAGAGATGAAAGCCTTAGTGGGGAGATTTCGGGAATCTGGAGACTAAAATTCAAGGAGTCCATCCCATTGAGCGTTCTTAAGGGGAAAATAACACGGGATTGTAGTGGGAAACTTGTGAGAACACCCGGTAGAAGTGAGGGCGCTCTAACAAGTTGTTTATCAGAAAATACCACAGGTGGAGTGACAGTCATGGTGGGAAGTTTGGCCGAGTGAGTGGTTAAGAAAACATCTCAAATATCACAATCTCAATTTTTTCACTTACTTAACTTTTCTTTCTCTTATATATATATATATATATATATATATATATATATATATATATATATATATATATATATATATATATATATATATATATATATATATATATATATATATATATATATATATATATATATATATATATATATATATATATATATATATATATATATATATATATATATATATATATATATATATATATATATATATATATATATATATATATATATATATATATATATATATATATATATATATTGTGTGTGTGTGTGTGTGTGTAATATTTCTTTAAAGATAATTCGTTGTGTTAAAAATTTCTGCCTCAACTATTTTAGTTGAGAAAACTTTTGGCTGGAGGAAACATTTTAAGCCTTAATACATTTCTCAGAACCAAACATTTCATGGAGTCATTTTCAGGGAGCCCAGCAGTTCTCGGCCTGAAACAGAATTTTGACCGAGACGTATTGCAAGTTTCTATAGTGTGTCAGCTTTAATATTTCTTTGACTAGGGCAGATGACGTGATTAATTACCCCGTGTGTCAGAATATTTCACTCGGTTTAATCATCAAGGCTTCAACGATATGGGATAAGATAATTTAATAGGATTTTACTGCTCTTTTCCGTTTCAGGGGACATGACGACAACAATACCAGCCACCGACGTAACACACAAACACTCTTTGATATTCACTAAGAACGAGACTTTTGGGGATCGAGGAAGGTGACGTGGAGGAGATGGTTGAAAGCAACTATATAAGCATAGAAAGAGTGGGAAGCAGTATAGGTGGTGAGTGGGTCCAAGAGGCAGCGAGGGTACATCAAGCTGCCTTACTTACATAACGAGATAAAATAGCCAACATTACACACGAACTAGCGATCATTGAGTTAGGAGGCTCTCTACATCTGCTACACTCTGATGGTTAATAGATCAAAAAATATGTTAGCATTTGAGTGGGAGTTCAAGATATTCGATTTTACCCGAGACTGTCACAATCACACGGTCATCAGGTGTGAAGAGCCAAGATGTTTACTATCACAGTTTTAACATGACGACACTTGAGGTACACTTCGGATACAGACACACAGTAATCACACCACTGAAGTATTATGCCCTACTCTACTGCCACTCGGGGAAAAGATGAAAATACCTCCTCAACCACGCAAAAATAAGCCCTTGCCCGGGAACCACAATCATGGCAAAGTAAATACCTATAAGAAGATATTATTCTAAATTGTAAATGTCTTATGTCCTCGTTTTCTTTAGCACCTGAAAAATATAATTACCATGGCATTTTTTTTTTTTTTAATGGAGGTTTTTCCCTCGTGGTGCCATAATGATCTTGAGAGGGGATATCTTTCTCTCTCTCTCTCTGTTTTACGACTACTTGCGTTATTTACTTATTCTCTTTCATTCCCCTCTCCCTTTTAACCCATTTATAGTTTCACTTACTATTCCTCCTTCCCTCCATATCCTCTTCAGCCGTTATCGTTCTGCAATTATTATTTTTATATCTCTTTATTGTTTAGGTTCTCACTTATTTTTCCCTCATTCTCTCTCCCTCTCTCTCTCTTTTTATCTCCTCCAACTCTCCCTCTCTTGACACACACACACACACACACACACACCTTATCATCTTATTAACTGTCTTGTCTCACCTTACTATAGATAACAGGTCCTCACTAACTACCAAACAAACTATACATAATAAGTCTTAATCAGCTATACATAATAAGTCTTAATCAGCTATACATAAATCTTAGTGAAGTCTTAACATACTACCCCCTACTGTCTTATGCTGGTCTGCCTTACCGCACGTAATATGTTAGGTCAAGTCATGTCAGGTTAGTTTAGATTTGATTAGATTAGGTTACATTAAATAAGGTTGCATTAAATTACATTTCTTTAGGATAGGTTAGGTTACATTTGGATAGGTTATGTTAGATTACATTTGGTTAGGTCAGATTATTACATTTTGTTACGTCCCATTAAATTTGGTTTAGTTAGATTCAATTTGGTTAGGTTAGATTACATATGGTTAGGTTAGGTTAGGTTAGGTTAGGTTAGGTTAGGTTAGGTTAGATCTCTGAGCTGTGTGTTATGAGCCAACATCACGCCAGAATACTCTAACTCTATTATTATTATTAACTGTTGTGTCATAGTCAGCTGGGGTAATGCTCTTGATACCTTCACATGCACTACGGCCTAACACTGTCTTGGTTGGTTGGTACGGACAAGGAACTTTTTAGGTGTATGGTACAGACAAGGTGTACGGTACGGGCAGAAACACTTGGGTACGATACAAGCTAAGAACATCGTGGTCGTGTGCTACCAGCCTTAGCGGGGTTCTAACTACCCAGACCTTCCTCAGGGTCAGTACCTCGTATCTTACCAACAGACAATAACTATTCCTTCTAAAGTAATACCTGAATATATACCATAATATATACTATAATACATACCTTAATATATATACCTTGACCTTCCACATGACAATATATAAATCACAGGTAAAAGAATAGAACCAATCAAAACCTCGAGTCACATAAAGAGGCGATTTAGATAAATTATTAGATTAGTGAACGTAAATAAGGATGTGTGTGTGTGTGTGTGTGTGTGTGTGTGTGTGTGTGTGTGTAAGGTACCCATGTGTGATCTAAGCCGTTTTCTCTCTCTCACTCTCTCACTTCCTCCTCCTCTTCTTGCGATTTCTATATTCCTTGATCCGCCCTACGTAAAATAATAGAAAAATTGATATAATAGTAACAGGTGGAAAGGGAATATAGATGAAGGGAGGAAAATACGTTGACAGGTTAGTGAATAAAAGCTTTGTGAAATCTTTGTATTTTCTTGGGGTTGATTTGCATATTGAGAGAGAGGAATTGTTTTAAGTCATTCCCTAATCGGTTTTGAGTTGGTTTAATGGTTTACTTGTTTCTTCTCGTTATTAAATTTTTCATTATTATTTTTCATTTTAATTCTTCCTTTTCATATTGTCCTTCTGTTACGAAACCCCTTCCCCATTCTGTGTGTCTGTGTGTGTCTGTCGGTCTGTCTGTCTGTCTGTGTCTGTCTGTCTGTCTGTCTGTCTGTGTTTGTCTGTCTGTCTGTCTGTTTGTGTGCGTGTCTCTGTCTGTCTGTGTGTGTCTGTGTGTCTGTCTGTATGTCTGTCTGTCTGCGTGTCTGTCGGTCTGTCTGTGTGTCTGTCTGTCTGTTCGTGTGTCCGTCTGTGTCTTTGTCTGTCTGTCTGTCTCTGTCTGTCTGTCTGTCTGTCTGTCTGTGTGTGTGTCTGTCTGTGTATCCGTGTGTCTGTCCGTGTGTCTGTCCGTGTGTCTGTCTGTGTGTCTGTCGGTTATCTGTGTGTCTGTCTGTCTGTCTGTGTGTCCGTCTGTGTCTTTTGTCTGTCTGTCTGTCTCTCTGTTTGTGTGTCTGTCTGTGTATCCGTGTGTCTGTCCGTGTGTCTGTCCGTGTGTCTGTCTGTGTGTCTGTCCGTGTGTCTGTCCGTGTGTCTGTCTGTGTGTCTGTCCGTGTGTCTGTCCGTGTGTCTGTCTGTGTGTCTGTCCGTGTATCTGTCCGTGTGTGTCTTTCTGTGTGTCTGTCTGTGTGTCTGTCTGTGTGTCCGTCTGTGTCTTTGTCTGTCTGTCTGTCTGTCTGTCTGTCTGTTTGTGTGTGTCTGTCTGTGTATCCGTGTGTCTGTCCGTGTGTCTGTCCGTGTGTCTGTCTGTGTGTCTGTCTGTCTGTCTGTTTGTGTGTCTGTCTGTGTATCCGTGTGTCTGTCCGTGTGTCTTCCGTGTGTCTGTTTGTGTGTCTGTCTGTGTCTGTCCGTGTGTCTGTCCGTGTCTGTCCGTGTGTCTGTCTGTGTGTCTGCCTTTTGGTTATCGTTCAGTTCCTCATGCCCGTAGTTTATTTCCTCTCCTTCTTCTCCTGTTCAGTATTCCAGTGAAGTTATTTTTTCTGTTTCATTATTCCTGTTTTATTGTCCTCCTCACTTCTCTCCCTCATGTGTCAGTCTTTGTCCTTTAGTGTTCCTTAATTTTTCAGTCTATACTCTCTCGCCTTTCCCTCACACACACTCTCTCCTCTCCCTCACACACTCTCTCCTGTCCCTCACACACTCTCTTCTCTCCCTCACGCACAAACTCTCTTCTCTCCCTCACGCACAAATTCTCTTCTCTCCCTCTCACACACTCTCTTTTCTCCTTCACGCAAAACTCTCTTCTCTCCCCTCACACACACTGTTCTCCTCCCTCTCCACACACTCTCTTCTCTCCTCACATTCTCTTCTCTCCCTCACAAACTCTCTTCTCTCCCTCTCACACACTATCTTCTCTCCCAAAGCACACTCTTCTCTCCCTCACACCTCTCTTCTCTCCCTCTTACGCTCTGTTCTCTCCCTCACACACCTCTTCTCTCCCCTCACACACACTCTCTTCTCTCCCTCATACACACTCTCTTATCTCCCTCATGCACTCTCTTCTCTCCCTCCTTTACACTCTCTTCTCTCCCTCCTTACCTCTCTCTCTCCCTCACACGCACTGTTCTCTCCCTCACACGCATCTCTCTTCTCTCCTCACACACACTCTTCTCTTCCTTGCACCTCTCTTCTCTCCTCACACACACACTCTTCTCTCCTTCACACACCTCTCTTCTCTCCCTCACACACTCTCTTCTCTCCTTCACACACTCTCTTCTCTCCCTCACACACACTCTCTTCTCCCTCCACACACACACACTCTCTTCTCTCCCTCACACACACACTCTCTTCTCTCCCTCCACACACTCTCTTCTCCCCTCCTCTCTCTCTTGTCTCCCTCACACACCTCTCTTCTCTCCCTCACACTCTCTTCTTTCCCTCACACACACACTCTCTTCTCTCCCCTCCCACACACTCTCTTCTCTCCCCTCCCCCTCTCTTCTTTCCCCTCACACATACTCTCTTCTCTCCCTCACACCTCTCTCCTCCTCCCTCACACACACCTCTCTTCTCCCCTCACACACTCTTCTCTCCCTCACGCACAAACTCTCTTCTCTCCATCACACAAACTCTCTTCTCTCCCTCTCACACACTCTCTTCTCTCCCTCCCCTCTCTCTCCCCTCACAAACTCTCTTCTCTCCCTCTCACACCTCTCTTCTTTCCCTCACACCTCTCTCCTCTCCCTCACACACCTCTCTTCTCTCCTTCCCAAAACTCTCTTCTCTCCCTCTCACTCCTCTTCTCTCCCTCCCACACTCTCTTCTCTCCCTCACAAATCTCTTCTCTCCCTCTTACACTTTGTTCTCTCCCCTCCACACACCTCTCTTCTCTCCCTCTCACACACTTTCTTCTCCTCCCCTCACACACTCCTCTCTCCTCCACACCTCTTCTTCCTCCTTTTACCTCTTTTCTCTCCTTCTTACCTCTTTTCTCTCCTTCACACACACTCTTTTCTCTCCCTTCACACACACCTCTTCTCTCCCTCACACACACTCTCTTCTCTCCCTCACACACACTCTCTCTTCTCTCCCCTCACACACACTCTCTTCTCTCCCTCCCACACACTCTCTTCCTCTCCCCTCCACACACTCTCTTCTCCTCCCCTCACACACACCTCTTCTCTCCCTCCCACCTCTCTTCTCTCCCTCCACACCCTCTCTCTCTTCCTCCACACACCCTCTCTTCTCTTCCTCACACACACTCTTTTCTCTCCTTCACACCTCTTTTCTCTCCTTCACACACACTCTCTTCTCTCCCTCACACACACACTCTTCTCTCCCTCACACTCTTCTCTCCCCTCCACCTCTTCTCTCCCTTATTATAGATCAAGTGTTTTTGTTATTGAATTACCATCTAAAACATCTACCAATTTCTCACCTGTAGCTGTTAAAGAGTGAACCAAAAGCCTAACGTAACCAAACCAAAACTAACCTAACCTAACCAAACCTAACTCAACCTAACTCCCCTAACCAACCTAACATGGTTGAACCAACCATAACCTAAAATTAACCTAACCTATCAAAGCCTAACTCAACCCAACCCAATTTAACGTGACCGAACCAACCATAACCTAAAATTAACCTAACCTAACCAAACCAAACCTAACTCAACCCAGCCCAATTTAACGTGACCGAACCAACCTAACCTAAAACTAACCTAACCTAACCTAACCAAACCTAACTCAACCCAGCAATTTTAACGTGACCGAACCAACCACAACCTAAAACTAACTAACCTAACCAAACCTAACTCAACCCAACCCAATTTAACGTGACCGAACAACCTAACCTAAAATAACCTAACTAACCTAACCAAACCTAACTCAACCCAACCCAATTTAACGTGACCGAACCAACCACTAACCTAAAACTAACCTAACCTAACCAAACCTAACTCAACCCAACCCAATTTAACGTGACCGAACCAACCTAACCTAAAACTAACCTAACCTAACCAAACCTAACTCAACCCAGCAATTTAACGTGACCGAACCAACCATAACCTAAAACTAACCTAACCTAACAAACCTAACCTAACTAGCAATTTCATCTAACCGAACCAACCTATCCTAACCTAACCTACCTTATCCTAACCTAACGAAATCAAAACAAAAAGAAATTAAGCCAACCTATAACCTAACCTAAAAATTAACCAGTTCCATTAACACAACAGAAATCCATTAACACATATAAAGGCGAAAACAACAACAACAACAACTGGTATTTAAAACATATTACCTCAATAGATAATTAACAAATATAATAAAAAAAATAAATGAAAACAAATTAACAAGAACTACAAAATTATAACTTTTACCGGGTGAGGGTTGGAGGTGAGGTGGGAGGTGAGGCGGGTGGGAGGTGAGGTGACGAGGTAGGAGGTGAAGGGGGAGGTGAAGGGGTGGGAGGTGAAGGGTGCGTGGGTGAGGGTGCGAGGTGAGGGGTGCGAGGTGAGGTGGGAGGTGAGGGTGGGAGGGGGTGGGAGGTGAGGCAGGGTGGGAGGGGAGGGTGAGGTGGGAGTGTGAGGGTGAGAGGGTGAGGGGGTGGGGAGGTGAGGGGTGGGAGTGTGTGGGGGTGAGAGGGTGAGGGTGGGAGGGTGTGAGAGGGGAAGGAACTGGGTAAAGTCTCATTCCTCATTGTCTGAATTGGAAAAGAATGACTTGCATTGATTAGGTTAGGTTAGGTTAGGTTAGGCCACGTTAGGTTTAGGTTACGTTACGTTACGTTTTTAAGGGCAACTTTCGCTCTTCTCTGTTCATCATCCAGTAACTCTTAACACTTCCCTCATCACATCTGCCTGTAACTGGTGGTAACTTTCACTCGTCTCCCATCACTTTACTTTTCTGTTAATCGTCTTAACTTACTGAGGCAAAGTTGTTGTAAATACCAAGGGTCATCCGTGCCTAATATGGTAGTTTAACAGAAAGTATTTAGTTTTTAATTAGTAATAGTTAAAAATATATATATAATTTTAAGTAATAATAATACTTTGACCATGACTAATAATTATGAGCTTGAAAAATGTATCACCAATTTTTAAGCAATAATAATAATAATAATAATAATAATAATAATAATAATAATAATAATATTAATAATAATAATAATAATAATAATAATAATAATAATAATAATAATAATAATAATAATAATAATATTAATAATAATAATAATAATAATAATATAATAATAATATAATAATAATAATAATTTAAGTCCACCGCCGCCTTCTCACACACACACACACACACACACACACACACACACACACACACACACACACACGCACACGCACACAATGGAGCTAATGAAACCATCACTGAACTATGTCTAGTGTGTCTTTGGCCACTTGCTAAATCAGACATAGTTCAGTATTCTCCCTATTAGTTCCAGGAGGCGAGGAGGCTGGAGAGAGGTTTAAATCAATAAAGCCATCTTACTATTAAGTTACGACGAGATATTAAGTTTATTTTTTCATCTCTCTCTCTCTCTCTCTCTCTCTCTGATATTGCTTCCTTCCCCTCTTCCTCCTCCCCTTCCTACATTTCCTCCCCCCCTTCCCTCTCCTCCCTTATTCCTTTTATATATTTCCTTCTCACATCCTTTCTTTAATTATCATGCTCTTCTTTTCCTATCTCCTTTTCCTCTTTCTCTTCTTCGTCTCCTTTCACTGCCTCCTCTTCCTCCTTCTTTTCATCCCTAAACGAAACACAAAATTTAATAATTAGTCTTTCTTTTCCTTCGTCTCTCTCTCCTCCTCCTCTCATTTTCCTCTTCCTTTTCTTCTTTTTAATTTCTCTCTTAACTACTTCATTTTCTCTCCTTCACTACCATCTACCTTATTCTTCCATCTCCCTTTTCTCCTTTACCTCCTTACCTCTTTTTCTCTCTTTCTCTACCCATCTCTTCTATTTATTTTCTTTTATCTCCTTATCCTCTTTCTTTCATTATTCTCCCTCCCTCTTTATCTCCCGTCCTCTCCCTCCCGTCCTTCTCTCACTTATTTTTAGTTCTCTCACCTCTCCCTTTTCGCTCCTTTGTTCTCCCTCTCTCTCTCTCTGTCTCCTATTCTGATCCACACACCCCTTATTTCCTCTCCTTAATCTCTACCCTTCTCTTCATTTCCTCTCTTCCCCTACCGTGTCTTTCCTTCATTCTCGTCACCTCTCCCTTTCCTCCTCTCTCCTCCTCTTCCAGTTTTATCTCTTTGTGTACTAATTTCCTTCTCATTCTCTTTTGTCCTTATTCTCTTTTGTCCCCTTCTCTTTATCACCCATTTTCTTATTCCTCCATTTAATCTACCATCTTCCTCCTCCCTCTTATCTTTCCTTTTCCTCTTTTCCTCTCCTCCTCCCCCTCCTCTCTCCTCTTTCTCCCTCCTCCCTTTCTCCCTTCTCCTCCTCCCCTCTCTCTCCATTTTTCTTTGTTTTATTTAATCAGTTGTTTATAGCTATCACTGACAAGCTTCTAGCCTAAGCACACGATAACTGGTTTAACCCTTTGAGTTCTGGAGGGTTAATCATCGTCATCAAAAGGGTTAAACCATTGTCCTCAAAGGGTTTAACCATCGTCCTCAAAGGGTTAAACCATCATCCTCAAGGGTTAAACCATCATCATCAAAGGGTTAAACCATCATCCTCAAAGGGTTAAACCATCATCCTCAAAGGGTTAAACCATTGTCCCCAAAGGGTTAAACCATCATCCTCAAAGGGTTAAACCATCATCCTCAAAGGGCTAAACCATAGTCCTCAAAGGGTTAAACCATAGTCCTCAAAGGGTTAAACCATCATCCTCAAAGGGTTAAACCATCATCCTCAAAGGGTTAAACCATCATCCTCAAAGGGTTAAACCATCATCCTCAAAGGATTAAACCATCATCCTCAAAGGGTTTAACCATCGTCCTCAAAGGGTTAAACCATCATCCTCAGTTAGTTAAACCATCATCCTCAAAGAGTTAAACCATCATCCTCAAAGGGTTAAACCATCATCTCAAAGGGATTAACCATCGTCCCCTGCTGGGTTAAAACCATAATCCTCAAAGGGTTAAACTATCGTCCTCAAAGGGTTTAAATCCATCGTCCTCAAAGGGTTAAACCATCGTCCTCAAAGGGTTAAAACCATCGTCCTCAAAGGGTTTAAATCCATCGTCCTCAAAGGGTTAAAACCATCATCCTCAAGGGTTAAACCATCATCATCAAAAGGTTAAACCATCATCCTCAAAAGGGTTAAACCATCAAACTCAAAGGGTTAAAACCATCATCCCCTCAAATGGTTAAACCATCATCCTCAAAGGGTTAACCCATCGTCCTCAAAGGGTTAAAGCATTTTTCAAAGGGTTAAACCATCATCATCAAAGAGTTAAACCGTCATCTCAAAGGGTTAAACCATCATCCTCAAAGGGTTAAACCATCGTCCTCTAAGGGTTAAACCATCGTCCTCAAAGGGTTAAACCATTATCATCAAAGGGTTAAACTCATCATCCTCAAAGGGTTAAACCATCATCCTCAAAGGGTTATACCCATCATCCTCAAGGTTAAAACCATCATCCTCAAAGGGTTAAACCATTATCATCAAAGGGTTAAACCATCATCCTCAAAGGGTTAAACCATCATCCTCAAAGGGTTAAACCATCATCCTCAAAGGGTTAAACCATCATCCTCAAAGGGTTAAACCATCATCCTCAAAGGGTTAAACCATCATCCTCAAAGGGTTAAGCCATCATCCTCAAAGGGTCAAATCTACCCCATCTGTAACACCTTCCCCATACATAATTCCAATAAACTGTCATACGTAAAGTAACTGGATTAATTAAAACTACTAAAAATATCATCATGTAAACATAGTAAATAATATTGTAGACAAATTACTATATAGTCCTTGTGGCTTAAGAGCTCGCTGGCGCCCTCTATAGCGTCTTCAACATCTACCTAGTGAAAATAACCTATCACCCTCATTCTTCATCTTCTCTTCCTCCTCCCCTTCGTCTTCCTTTCTTCTCCTCTCTCCCAACCCCCTCCTCTCCCTTTCCTCCTCTCTCCCAAACTCTTCCTCCTCCTCTTCGTCGTCTCTCCCAACCTCTTCCTACAACTCCTTCAATTCCTCCTCTTCTTCTAACTCCTTCATCAACTCCTCTCTCCTCTTCCTCAGACACTTCCAGGAAGGAAAACAAACTGCCAGCACACCACCACCAAACACTACCCAGGCATTACAAAGCTTGGGAGACTGATACTATAATTGTAGAGGAGTTGGCCAATAATCAGCTCTGGGTGGCCCGAGAGAGAGAGAGAGAGAGAGAGAGAGAGAGAGAGAGAGAGAGAGAGAGGTACACTGTTATCATCCCACAGTTCACTGGCTGCTAGATGGTGGTCGAGAACTTCATACTTATCTAACTGTTGCTACTTCTGCTGCGGTTATAAGTTGCTGCTGTTGTTGATGCTCATGCTGCTGCTACTGTTGTTCCTCCCGTTGCTACTGTTCTTCCAGCTAGTAGTGCTGCTATTCCTGTTGCGTTGCTACTGTTCTTCGAGCGAGTACTGCTGCTGTTCCTGCTGCGTTGCTACTGTTCTTCCAGCTAGTAGTGCTGCTATTCCTGTTGCGTTGCTACTGTTCTTCCAGCTAGTAGTGCTGCTGTTCCTGCTGCGTTGCTGTACTTTCTTTTTTGTGTTGTTGCTGCTGTTTTTCATTCTGATAGTGCTGTTTCTGTTTTGGCTGCTGTTCTTTCAGTTAATGATGCTGCTGTTGCTGTTCTTCCACCTAGTGATGCTGCTGTTGCTGTTCTTCCACCTAGTGATGCTGCTGTTGCTGTTCTTCCACCTAGTGATGCTGCTGTTGCTGTTCTTCCACCTAGTGATGCTGCTGTTGCTGTTCTTCCACCTAGTGATGCTGCTGTTAAGGTTCTTCCACCTAGTGATGCTGCTTGCTGTTCTTCCACTCAGTGATGCTGTTGTTGCTGTTCTTCCACCTAGTGATGCTGTTGCTGTTCTTCCACCTAGTGATGCTGCTGTTATGTTCTTCTCCACTCTAGTGATGCTGCTGTTGCTGTTCTTCCACCTAGTGATGTTGTTGTTGCTGTTCTTCCACCTAGTGATGCTGCTGTTGCTGTTCTTCCACCTAGTGATGCTGCTGTTGCTGTTCTTCCACCTAGTGATGTTGCTGTTCTTCCAGCCAATGTTGCTGCTGTTGTTGTTCTTCCACCTAGAGATGCTGCTGTTGCTGTTCTTCCACCTAGTGATGTTGCTGTTCTTCCAGCCAATGTTGCTGCTGTTGCTGTTCTTCCAGCTAGTGATGCTGCTGTTGTTGTTCTTCCACCTAGTGATGCTGCATTTGTTGTTCTTCCCACCTAGTGATGCTGCTGTTGCTGTTCTTCCACTCAGTGATGCTGCTGTTGCTGTTCTTCCAATTCCAGTGATGCTGCTGTTCTTCCAACCAATGTTGCTGCTGCTGTTGTTCTTCCACTCTATAGATGCTGTTGCTGCTGTTCTTCCACCTATGATGTCAGTTGTTGCTGTTCTTCCACCCACGATGTTGCTGTTCTTCCAGCCAATGTTGTTGCTGCTGCTGTTGTTCTTCCACCTAGTGATGCTAAGGTTGTTGTCGTTCTTCCACCTAGTGATGCTGTTGTTGCTGTTCTTCCAGCCAATGTTGTTGCTGCTGTTGTTCTTCCACCTAGTGATGCTGCTGCTGTTGTTCTTCCACCTAGTGATGCTGTTGTTGCTGTTCTTCCACCTAGTGATGTTGCTGTTCTTCCAGCCAATGTTGCTGCTGTTGTTGTTCTTCCACCTAGAGATGCTGTTGTTGCTGTTCTTCCACCTAGTGATAAGTTGCTATGTTCTTCCGGTGCCAATGTTGCTGTTGTTGCTGTTCTTCCAGCTAGTGATGCTGCTGTTACTCTTCCACCTAGTGATGCTGCATTTGTTGTTCTTCCACCTAGTGATGCTGCTGTTGCTGTTCTTCCACCTAGTGATGCTGCTGTTGCTGTTCTTCCACCTAGTGATGTTGCTGTTCTTCCAACCAATGTTGCTGTTGCTGTTGTTCTTCCACCTAGTGATGCTGTTGCTGCTGTTCTTCCACCTAGTGATGCTGCTGTTGCTGTTCTTCCACCTAATGATGTTGCTGTTCTTCTCCAGCCAATGTTGTTGCTGCTGTTGTTCTTTCCACCTAGTGATGCTGCTGCTGTTGTTCTTCCACCTAGTGATGCTGCTGTTGCTGTTCTTCCACCTAGTGATGTTGCTGTTCTTCCAGCCAATGTTGCTGCTGTTGTTGTTCTTCCACCTAGTGATGCTGCTGTTGCTGTTCTTCCACTTATTGATGCTGCTGTTGCTGTTCTTCCACTTATTGATGCTGCTGTTGCTGTTCTTCCAGCTAGTGATGCTGCTGCTGCTGTTCTTCCACTTATTGATGCTGCTGTTGCTGTTCTTCCAGCTAGTGATGCTGCTGTTGCTGTTCTTCCACTTATTGATGCTGCTGTTGCTGTTCTTCCAGCTAGTGATGCTGCTGTTGCTGTTTTTCCACTTATTGATGCTGCTGCTGTTGCTGTTCTTCCAGCTTGTGATGCTGCTGTTGCTGTTCTTCCACTTATTGATGCTGCTGTTGCTGTTCTTCCAGCTAGTGATGCTGCTGTTGCTGTTTTTCCACTTATTGATGCTGCTGCTGTTGCTGTTCTTCCAGCTAGTGATGCTGCTGTTGCTGTTCTTCCTGGTGGTGATACTGTTGCTGTTCGTTGTTATGTCTGTTGCTCACCAGTGTTATTAACCTGTATTTATTAATGTTCTTTTCTTTCTTCCGCCATTCACTGCTGTCATGTCTGCCGCTGCTGTCATGTCTGCCACTGCTGTCATGTCTGCCACTGCTGTTTGTGTCTCTGTCTACTGCCCCTTCAGGTCATGGCTGGTGTTAGTGATGATGGAAGTGATGACTGTGGTGACTGAGGATGGATGAGTTGGTGGTAACTGTGGATGGATGAGCTGGTGGTGAATGAGGATGGATGAGCTGGTGGTGAATGAGGATGGATGAGCTGGTGGTGACTGTGGGTGGATGAACTGGTGGTGGCTGTGGTGACAATAGTGATGGTTGAGAATAGTATTGTCGTTGATAATAGTGATGGTACAATATGCCTCTTTCAAGCAATATGGTCTATGAATAATTGTAGCTGTCAGAGTATCGTTAAACTGACTTTATTATGTAGTTATTACGTAGAAATTATACACAATTGAGTATTATACCAAATCGGGCAGAACGGAAAAGTCTCATACCCACACCACATCTAGTGCCCAGGCAACACAGAGGGCTATAGCGAAGGTTTACATTCTCAAAAAAATCTTACCAAATTTTTTATCTTATCTTGATCAAAAAGTTAATGTGCACCTTTAGTACCCAACAATATAGTTACTTACATTATTCTACTTACAGTAAATATTGTAAATGGTGACAGTAAAGGATGGAAGTGGATTTACCCTGTATATTCTAATACGTACTGTAAATTTAAAAACAAATATATAAAAGTATAATTATAATATGGACAAACTTTATTGTATGTAACTGTAGGTGCAGAGGGACTTTTCGATCACCCTCTGCCATTTCGATGTGATTTTGGTCGCCATCTCTGTGTTAAAGATGTGTGGAGTCAGTGAGCTGTGTTCTCCTACCTCCAGCTGGTGAGGTGAACAAATAAACACAAAGAGTAAGAACCAGTGAGAATCGAGCCCCCACCCTGAGACAAGCCCCCACCCACCCAGAGTCAAGCCCCCACCACCCACAGTTTCCTCCTCCAGTATACAGTATGAGGCGCCGCCGTGGAGATGCATAATGTGGTCCTTGTAAGACTCCGACACCAATAACTTTATCGATGCTAACAAATATACGTCCATGAGTTTGTTGCTCTAGGACGGGTGAGCCGAGGTGTGTGTGTGTGTGTGTGTGTGTGTGTGTGTGTGTGTGTGTGTTTTGTGTGTGTGTGTGTGTGTGTGTGTGTGTTTGTTTTGTCTGGACCAGTTATGAGTGGCAAGCCATCCTGACTCACTAAACCATGCTTATATTGATGGTCTATTAATTACTAAACAAAAGAAGTAACATTCTACTTGCTAAACGGGAAGTAAATAACGAGAGAATAAAGAAAAGAAGTAGCGAGATAATCCGCGTCTATCAGAGCTCCCAACACCTTCAGCCATACTAGGGAAAGAATAAACGAATGACTTGATAATTAACCAACTTATTTTACCCTGAGATTAACGCTAACCTAACCTAACCTAACCTAACCTAACCTAACCTAACCTAACCTAACCTAACGTAGTCTGACAGGTGAAGGGAAGGGGTCATACAGGTGAAGGGAAGGGTCTTACAGGTGAAGGGAAGAGGTCACACAGGTGAAGGGAAGCGAAGGAAGGGTAGTGACCGCCAGAGTACCTAATCATCAGTATATTAGAGAGAGAGTTACCTTGTGTTCCTGTCATCTCATTAACTTGTTCTCAAATATTACACAAATCATTTTATTTAGCGCCGGCGAGTAATACACACAAGCATGGCTACACGGACAGGAGGGCGGTAGTTAATTGAATTTAATGGCAGGTGCAAAAAGACACAGAACTATATACTCGTACATGAACAAAAGCTAATTGAATATACTGTATGGAGTTTTACAGGTATATATTATATACATATTAGTTGTATATTTAATCATTAAGCAATATTAATTAAGTTTAAAGTGAAAATTTGTGACAATATCGAGGAAGGAAAACATGAAATAATCATCAAAAGGAAACAACTCAGGAAAAAAGTGACAAGGAAGACGCAATAAAGCTGAGAGTGTGAGGGCCAGGTTATGTGCCTCCTCGCCCTCCACACAGTGTCATATGGTAGACAGGCAGGAGAGAGCCAGGAAACCGTTTAGTGTGGGACCCGGCCGACACAATGACAAGATATAGGCGTTATCTTCATCCTGTAGTTGTCAAGGTTCTGACTATATACGGCACATGTCTATACCTCACTGGTCAAGGTGTAAGAAACCCACTCCTTACGTCCCGTCTGAGACACGAGGCCGGGGACTAAAAGTGGGTGTGCGTGGGTCTTTGTTGCAAGGCGGAGAGGGTAAGGCTGGCGTCGCGGGTCACCCCGGTAAAAAGTAGTGGGGAGAGAGCTATTCATTCCCCACTGTTTTCGGAGGATCAAAGCAGGAATGGTCTCAGACACTAACCAGTGGAAAATTGAAAGACAGCATGATGATGCAAGTTAAGAAGAGGGTCAAGACTACTACACTGTCGCTCCGTTACATCCATAAACCATTGTTCGTTTATAACATGAGAGGAGAATTATTATTTAAGTCCCCTATAAGGTTTACTCACTATCACTGCCATGTATATCAGTCAAAACACAACACAAAGAGTAAATAAAACAATCTGCTTCAAAACGTTTATCGTGTGTAAAGCACAAAAAATATAACATCTGACATTAACAAGAGAAAATATTAAAGAGAAAAATGTGTCAACCAAGAAAAACAAAGATAAGAGAAGGACTGTGAATAGTGAGCAGGTGAGGATCTTAAACTAATTAGGAAGTGAAACGATACAAGAGAAAACGTTCGTAAGGTACAACAGACAGCGGGCGACGTAACACAACAGCGCCACTACGAGAACCAGGATGTTCGAGGCTATTATAAGACTCGAGGTAAACGTCTTGTTGGGGAAAGTCTTGAAAATTATAAGACTTAAACATCAGAAACTGGGGAGCTCCTCTTCCTGGCTCTGTTGAAATTGTTACATACGAGACAAAGAAGAAGCTTAAAAATACGAATCTTATGCGACTAAAACAGCAACTAACGCATATCGTCCATAAAAAAAAAGACACGAAAAAAATTGTGTTCAGGTGGTTTTTTGCCTAAGGTGGCGGAGACTGTGACAGGTGACCCGGAAGGAACCAACAACACGCCCACAGGTGTGTCGTGTGGGATCACTAAAGGTGGAGGTCTCCGTTGAATTAACTCACCGCTTTACACTGAAGACATAAAATAATCAGACTAAAAAGAAAAAAAAAACACATGCAATGAAAAGGAATCTGGACGGTATGGAATGATGAAAGGAGAATTTATTTTTGGACGTGTCTTCAAAGAGTTATGTATATGACCAGTTCAAGTGTATAATAACTAAAGAAAAGAGAGAGGAGAAAAATATAATAACTAGGAATAAATGAGAGAAACAAGAGCTGAGAAAAAAAGAAAGAAAAATATTGAACCTAGGAATAAATAAATAAGAGAAAAGAGAGAATGAAGAATGAATGCCTGAAGAATGAAAGGGGGAATAGTGTACTGTATAGACTATAGAGGAACATCAGTTGAGGACCTCTGTGTGCTGGACTGAGGGTGTGGGGGTGGGGAGGGGGTAAGCGATAGTGAGGTAGATAAGAGACGACCAGAGGGAGACACTGAGAGAAGGTTCTTACTGTGGGCAACTCTGTTAAGGGAATGAGAAATGGCGACGGTGGTGGTGGTAGGTTATTGGAATGAAACGGCGAATATAGGTGGTAGTGAGGTCAATACTGTATACAGGTATGCTTACTGTACACAGGTGTATTTACTGTATACAATGTACTGTAGTTACTGTACCCAATTTTAATTTAACTGAAAGAAATGGGATTGAAAAATGATGGAATCGTATAAGAAATGTGGTTTTTATATTACTGACACATGACGTAGTTTATAATATTGAAACATCTCTGTACCGTACACAAACGGGGCTGCCGGCTAACATTGAAAATATTATCTGTTAGGAAGTGTGAGTCCATCGTTTAATGCACAGCAGAGGGTCAAGAGTCCCCCCCCCCCCTCTATAGTAGCACGGGCGTCAGGTTAGAAAGGAGATAGTGTCCAGAATCAGGTCAGGGTTAAGTGCACTACAGAGGCGTCGAGTGTGAGGTGGACACGTGTGTGAGCTCAGGGTAAGAGAGAAGTAAATGGGTTATGGTAAAATTAAAGGATACTATTGTGGTTTGTGTAGGTTAAAACTGAAAGTGTAGGAGGAGTTATGGGGGGTTAGAATTGATGTACATATGATCCTTGATTAATGACAGGAATATAGTAACAATCGGCTAAAATTAAAAGCACCTACAACTTAAACCGGACTCCTCCCTTAAAGACTGCATATATCACATTGTGTACAAAGCCTTCGGTCTACAAGTAGGCAATGGCGCCCGATACTGCACTCGACCGTCTTCATTTCCCCACCTGTAAAATTAGGTACCTATGGATAGCTGGATGGATTGAGGGTGCCCTGGGCGCGTAACAACGGTAAGGCTTGTATTCACTGGGCCGCCGCTTCCCCGACATTAATATTCGGAAACTGAATAAGAATGACCAGATATGGGATGAGAAGGTATACCTGTGCATGGTAAAGTGTCGGCAGAGTCACAAGACCTCTACGTCAATTATCAGGTGACGTGGATCGAGAATTTACAGCAAAAGTTGGACAGGAATAATGGAGGTGAGGGCCGTGAAGACGTTAATCTAAATAAGGAGACCATGATGTTGTAGAGGCAAGTGAGTGGAAACGTGCTGAAAGGAAGGGGGCGAGGAGGTCCACGGGTGTTTTGGAATACCTGGAGTGTGTGTCAGGGTGTCAGGGAGGGATCAGGGGGGTCAGGGGGTTGGGGGGTCAGGGGGTTGGGGGATCAGGGGTCACAGTGATTCTCTGAACAAAGGGAGTGTGTAACAAGGGGATTAATTGATTGATCCTTAGTTAAATAGTGGTACATTTATTAGAATCACTGGGGGAGGTTACCAAGGAGATGGTCGTTTAAGGAGAAACATTTAGAGATGAGAACGACCATGTGAACCTCATACCATGGGAACGAGAAGTATGGTGGTGGAGGATGATAAGTATGGTGGTGGAGGATGATAAGTATGGTGGTGGAGGATGATAAGTATGTTGGTGGAGGATGATAAGTATGTTGGTGGAGGATGATAAGTATGTTGGTGGAGGATGATAAGTATGTTGGTGGAGGATGATAAGTTTGGTGGTGGAGGATGATAAGTATGTTGGTGGAGGATGATAAGTATGTTGGTGGAGGATGATAAGTATGGTGGTGGAGGATGATAAGTATGTTGGTGGAGGATGATAAGTATGGTGGTGTAGGATGAGAAGTATGTTGGTGGAGGATGATAAGTATGTTGGTGGAGGATGATAAGTATGTTGGTGGAGGATGATAAAGTATGTTGGTGGAGGATGATAAGTTTGGTGGTGGAGGATGATAAGTATGTGTGGTGGAGGATGATAAGTGTATGTTGGTGGAGGATGATAAGTATGTTGGTGGGAGGATGATACAGGAGTATGTTGGTGGAGGATGATAAGCATGGTGGTGGAGGATGATAAGTATGGTGGTGGAGGATGATACATGGTGGTGGAGAATGATAAGCATGGTGGTGGAGGATAAGTATGGTGGTGGAGGATGATAAGTATGTTGGTGGAGGATGATAAGTATGGTGGTGGAGGATGATAAGTATGTTGGTGGAGGATGATAAGTATGGTGGGTGGAGGATGATAAGTATGGTGGTGGAGGATGATAAGTATGTTGGTGGAGGATGATAAGTATGGTGGTGGAGGATGATAAGTATGGTGGTGGAGGATGATTAGTATGTTGGTGGAGGATGATTAGTATCTTGGTGGAGGATGATTAGTATCTTGGTGGAGGATGATTAGTATGGTGGTGGAGGATGATTAGTATCTTGGTGGAGGATGATTAGTATCTTGGTGGAGGATGATAAGTATGGTGGTGGAGGATGATTAGTATCTTGGTGGAGGATGATTAGTATCTTGGTGGAGGATGATTAGTATCTTGGTGGAGGATGATTAGTATCTTGGTGGAGGATGATTAGTATGGTGGTGGAGGATGATTAGTATTTTTTTGTGTTTTTTACGAGTAATAGTCCACCCGGGCACAGGTCATCGACCCACAACGGGGCCTGGAGGGCGAAAAAAAAATAAGAGTAGAAAGAAATTAAAAATAGAAAACAAAAAGACCATATTAATCTACGCCACGAAGATGCCGGAAAACCAGCTTTTTGAAGCGAGACATTGTATGAGTATGGAAACACAGAAAAAGGCAGAACATTCCACAGTTTGGCTGTGTAAAGAAAGAAGGATGTACTATAACGGGTTATTCTAGTGTGACCGACATCCACAGAGAAACGGTGGACACCGCGGGCAAGACGAGTGTTATGAGCCTGCGGCCTTGCCGGCGGTACACAGGATGCCAAATCTACCGAAAATTGCCCGTCAAAGTACCTGTAAAAGAGAGAGAGTGAAGCAACATTGCGGCGAAGAGAAAGGGAAGAGAGATCGACAACTAAAGGAGGAGAGTTAATAAGACAAAATGCCTTTGATTCCACCCTATCTAACAGTTGGACAGAAGAAGAGCCACCCCAGATATGAGAGCAGTACTCCAAGTTAAGACGAACGAATCCCATATATACTTGAAGCAACTGATCAGGAGTGAAGTAGCTACGGCATCTGTACAGCATTCCCAACTGAAAATGATATGTATGTTGGTGGAGGAAAATAAGTATGGTGGCGGAGGAAGATAACTATGTTGGTGGAGAAAGATGATAAGTATGTTGGTTGAGAATGGTACTGGTGTTGACACGTACAACTACAAAGCCAACACGTGATTCTGCAACATTGAAAATAATACAATAAGGTGAATGTTGAAAGTTAAAAGTAAATGTTGCAAAAAAAAAACTAGACAATATTGGTGAAAAAGAAATCCTAATGTGGAAAAAGCTTACAATTGAGAATGTGGAAAGTTTAGAATATCAGACGTGTTGTGGCCGTAGGAAGATAAGGTGGGGGGAATGGATACAAGAGAGTAGCAGAGACAGAAGTTATGAAGGATTGGAATACAAGATTGTTGATGTTGTGTAGTGTGTGTAAGGTACGGGGAGGGGGCAAGGGTGAACATATACTGGTACTTTGGGGAGTGTTAACAAGAGTGAGTGAGTCTTGGTTTTATACAGGTAGTGGGAATGAAGGTTTTGTGTTACTATTATTAAAGCAGATGTAATAATCGTTGAAATCGCACGCACACACACATGCACGCAAACACACACACACACACACACACACACACACACACACACACACACACGCGCGCGCACACACATACGTTCCTCGAATTAGACGAAGTTAACGTAGAGGAGACTGTTGTTTACCTGCCTACCCCCAAACACACTTCACTGCCTCTCCCTATCTCACCCCTCCCTGTCTAGCTTCCCCTCGCCCCTCCCTGCCTAACACCTCCCCAACTATCTCTACCTACCCCCTCCTCACTTCCCCTTCCTGTTCCTCCTCACCTCACCCCTTCCCCTCCCACCTGCCCAACCTTGCACCCACCTTACATCCCCACCCCTTCATCTTACCTCTCCCCCTCCACGTCAGAGTTACCACAAACTGACACACGCAAAATGCGAGATGTTCAGAGTTCTGAGTCGGTAACCTTCTGACTGACAGACAATTAAACACCAGACTGACAGATAGACAGACAGACGGACAGTAAATTGATTAGATTGACGGACTGGTGGTGGGAGGGGAATAAAAACTGGTGGAGGGAAGGAACACACAGGTGGTGGGGGAACATACAGAAGGTGGGAGGGAACACACAGGTGGTGGGGAACATACACAAGGTGGGAGGAACACACAGGTGGTGGGGAACATACAAGTGGGGGAACACCAGGTGGTGGAGGAACATACAGAGGTGGGAGGAAACACACAGGTGGTGGGGAACATACACAAGGTGGGAGGGAACACACAGGTGGTGGAGGAACATACAGGAGGTGGGAGGAACATACAGGAGGTGGGAGGGAACACACAGGTGGTAGGAGGGAACATACAGGGAGTGGGAGGGAAAACACAGGTGGTGGGAGGAACATACAGGTGGTGGGAAGGAACACACAGGTGGTGGTGGGAGGGAACATATAGGTGGTGGGAGGGAACACATACAGGTGGTGGGAGGAACACATACAGGCGGTGGGAGGGACACATACAGGCGGTGGGAGGGAACACACATACAGGCGGTGGAAGGAACACACAGAGGTGGTGGGAGGGAACACACAGAGGTGGTGGGGAGTGACACACAGGTGATGGTAGAGACCACACAGGTGGTGGGAGGAAGACACTGGTAGCGGGGGGAAGACACGGGTGGTGGGAGGGAACAGTGTTTCCGGAACACGGGTGATGGGAAGGAGGAGCACACGGGGGGTGGGAAGGGGGGAAACACACGGGGGGGGTGGGAAGGAGGAAACACACGGGTGGTGGGAAGGAGGAAACACGGGTGGTGGGAAGGAGGAAACACACGGGTGGTGGGAAGGAAGAAAACACGGGTGGTGTGAAGGAGGAACATACAGGTGGTACGAAATGGGGAACAAGTCATCACAAGGCGAAATAAATATTTTTTACACATTAAAAATATTGAAATCCTCAAGCATGTGTGATATTTACTGAACATACAATGGTCTCTCTCTCTCTCTCCCTCTCTCCTCATATCGCCCTTCATTCAATTATCTTCCACTTTTTCCTCTTCCTTTTTTATACTGACTTTCAAACTTTTGTCATTACCTTTTCCTTCCTCTCTGTTATATTCAGGGTAAACGGAAGGGAGATAAAACACGAGGCAGAAGAGAGAGAGAGAGATAAAAGCTGCACACACTGGGAGCTACCACACGGGAAGCCACCACACACAGGAAGCCACCACACACGGGGAAGCCACCACACACAGGGAAGCCACCACACAGGGAAGCCACCACACATAGGGTAGCACACATGAGCCACCACACACGGAAAGCCACCACACACAGGGAAACCACACACGAAGCCACCACATAGGGTAGCCACGCAAGCCACCACACACAGGGAAGCCACACACACACGGGCTGTTTAGATTATTTGAAGTGGAACTTGCAGTCTAGTTCTAAGGGGGGACGTGGACTGGTGGTAACACGCCAGCATTCACGTGGCACGCACTTCCAAACGCACGTACACATAAGAACATAAGAATGGAGGAACTTAGCTGGCGCCTACCAAAGTCCCA
>NW_024745464.1:0-14534 GCF_018991925.1 Homarus americanus | reverse complement strand
CTGTCTATGTCACACCATACGTATGTTTTGTGTTCAAATTGTTTCCAGTTTCGTCAACATAGATGCGGTGTTGTTGGAGCCCTTTCTCGTACTATATACAGCTAGACCCCGACTTACGACGGGTTTAGGGACCCAAATCCAGGTCGTAAGTCCGACATAGATAACAATTTTTTTTTTTTTTTAATAAAAAATCTACAATGAAATACAGTACAGTAAAAGTAATGAATAATGAGGAATGGATACAGTACAGTGAAAGTAATAAATAATAAGGATTGGATACAGTGTGACTGAGCACTTACCTTTAATGTAGTCAGCTGAATGCACATGGGGCCTCCATAATTTTCTAATTATACATGAAGACTCCATTAACTGGAAACGTTTCGGTATAGAAAATGCGTGTCATTTGAAAAAATAAATAAATAAAAAATCTGCGGCGGTCGTAAGTCCCGACGGTCGTAAGTCGTAGCAGTCGTAAGTCGGGGTCTAGTTGTATAGTGAGCATACTGCACTAGAGCATCTTTCACTGCACGCGAATTCCGGTCTTGAGGGATATTTGTACATTTCTTTACACTTATCATACGCCATCTAATGCGCTTGCCACTGTAGCATCACATACCTGCAGCCTTGAAAGGAAGGCTGTGTCTGAGTGCCTGGTTTAGTTCTCTTGGGATGATTGTCGGACTTCGATCACTACCAGGAAGTCTAGGATTCACATCAATTTGTCTCCCTCTGTCACGTGGGTCAGTTCATATGTGGTCCCTTTCTGATAATTTTTGTAATGCCGTGCCGTTGTTCTCTTTAATTACACAGTAGCGTGATGAGAAATCCTTAATTGTCTCAGAGCTTGCAATAATCCTTCTCTTATCCTCCTCCGATATACGGTTGTTGCGACTGACTCGCATGTTAAGTGTAATTGTCTCTGGCAGTATCATCTGTCTGACTATTTTGACTAAAGTCTCGTCTATTCTTTTATTGATGTGAGGGGGCGGATTCTTGGGCTTGCCACCAATGTGAGGGGGCCGGTTCCCTCTCCTTTTCTACACCACCCTCATCTTATTTACTTCTCTTAGTTCTTACTCAGTTCCGTCACCTATTCTTTGGTAGCATGGACATTCTTTTGGTAGCCTGGGCATTCTTTTGGTAGCATGGTCGAGGGTCTAGGCACGTGAGTATGGTAATTTTGGTATCTGGTCACTTGGGTGGAAATAAAGGTAAAATACTGTGGGAGAAATGAATACACCTAGAATTACTCTAAAAACAAGTTTATTAATATGCAATCAATGGGGGAAAAGATATTGTATAAATCATATAATTTCCAGGCTCACCTCCTGGGCTTAGTGCAAACTCAGTACCTTCTTCTTTACTCTTACTCACAATATTACTGGTGGTACATTACATGGCACTCATTGTAGATTATTCAACATATACGTAAACAATGACCCTAGTATATGCAGGGGTCCACTACCCAACCTGGGATAATTATTTCCAACTAATTATCCCTCACATACATGTTACACCATTCTCTGGACATTCACTTCCAAGGAGTAACCCAGGGCAGAACACTAGGGCCCACGACCTTTGTTATTGTGGGGTAGCCAGACACATGGCGGGTCTGGGGTCGGGCCCAACGAAGCCGTGGGGCACATTAATCAGGCCGCATTGGTGCCATCTTTTCATATATGATCCCGGCTGGACATCTAATACATCCGAGGCCGTTGTAGGATGGTAGAGCGATTCAAGCACCACAATGGGATGTTTAGCAGGTGTAGTCGACCCACTGGGTGATGGATTAGTTCTTTTGGTGGGATGATCACGGCCACCCTGCACCCTGGCACTGTCCTGCACCCTGGCACTGTCCTGCACCCTGGCACTGCCCTGCACCCTGGCACTGCCCTGCACCCTGGCACTGCCCTGCACCCTGGCACTGTCCTGCACCCTGGCACTGCCCTGCACCCTGGCACTGCCCTGCACCCTGGCACTGTCCTGCACCCTGGCACTGTCCTGCACCCTGGCACTGTCCTGCACCCTGGCACTGCCCTGCACCCTGCCACTGTCCTAATAATCTGCCCTCTCTCCACAGTGCCGCGGAGCTATACTTTGCCGGGATCATTGATAAAGATGTGTAGGATGATATCGTCTTGGTCGGCGCCGGGGTGCAGGCACGTGGGATCTACAAGAGACAGTAGTGTGTGGTGTGATCCAATTTTCGTAATTTGTGGATGCTTGACCACCTCCCTGACGACGCCGTAGAGCATTCTCTTTTTCATTTCAAGCCTACACTCCTAAATTATTATATTTCTGTAGGGCAGTGGACTGGTGTGGGAGGGGACATAAAAAATTCGTACATTTCCCTCCATTCCCACATACAAGGAGCTTTCTTGCCTATATCCCCATATCATGAGCCATTGGTCTTCTTGTATCTTCTTAAGATGCTCATCTACACCAAGGGCCAAGTCTTCATGGAACATCACTTCCAATGCACTGCCCATTTCTTCAGTTGGGGTGACTTCTCTTAACATCACCATAAGTTGCGGTGTTCCGTCTACCACTTTATAGCTTCCAGTCGATATTAGCCATCCAATGAACACCGCAGTATTTGTTGGTTGCTTGCCTTTCTTCAACTCCGTGTGAACCCTGTTAGGAGGCAGGTGGTCTCTTATTTCCCCCAATGAGAGCTCCGCCACCATGATGGCTTGCACATTAGGCTCCTTGGTAACAATATCACCTTGAGTTGCCATTTAAGTTAGCTGAACACCACACACCACCACTACGCTCCGATCCTTGAGTACAGCCGGGCCACACACAGGAACCTCACCCCCTCTATCTGTTTCAAACGATATTCAGTGGTTTCAAGACTGAACTTTGTCATAATTAACTGTAAAGCTCTCTCTGTCTATGTCACATCATACGTATGTTTTGTGTTCAAATTGTTTCCAGTTTCGTCAACATAGATGCGGTGTTGTTGGAGCCCTTTCTCGTACTATATACAGCTAGACCCCGACTTACGACGGGTTTAGGGACCCAAATCCAGGTCGTAAGTCCGACATAGATAACAATTTTTTTTTTTTTTTAATAAAAAATCTACAATGAAATACAGTACAGTAAAAGTAATGAATAATGAGGAATGGATACAGTACAGTGAAAGTAATAAATAATAAGGATTGGATACAGTGTGACTGAGCACTTACCTTTAATGTAGTCAGCTGAATGCACATGGGGCCTCCATAATTTTCTAATTATACATGAAGACTCCATTAACTGGAAACGTTTCGGTATAGAAAATGCGTGTCATTTGAAAAAAATAAATAAATAAAAAATCTGCGGCGGTCGTAAGTCGTAGCAGTCGTAAGTCGGGGTCTAGCTGTATAGTGAGCATACTGCACTAGAGCATGTTTCACTGCACGCGAATTCCGGTCTTGAGGGATATTTGTACATTTCTTTACACTTATCATACGCCATCTAATGCGCTTGCCACTGTAGCATCACATACCTGCAGCCTTGAAAGGAAGGTGTCTCGCAGTGCCTGGTTTAGTTCCTTTAAGATGATTGTCGGGACTTCCTCGATCATCATCACCAGGAAGTTCAGGGATTCGTCATCAATTGTCTCCCTTCACGGTCACGGGGGTCGTCTACAGGTCCCTTTCTCTGATAATTTCTTGCAATGCCAAAAGCGGTTGTTCTCTTAATGCCAAGGTCAGCAGCGGTGATGAGAAAAATCCTTGTTTTGTCTCATATTTTTGCAATAATCCTTCTTATCCTCTCCTCCGATATCAGGTTGTTCTTGGCTTCGCATGTTAAGTGTAATTGTCTCTGGCAGTATCATCTGTCTGACTATTTTGACTATTGTCTCGTCTATTCTTTTATTGATGTGAGGGGGCGGATTCTTGGGCTTGCCACCAATGTGAGGGGGCCGGTTCCCTCTCCTTTTCTACACCACCCTCATCTTACTTACTTCTCTTAGTTCTTACTCTTACTCAGTTCCGTCACCTATTCTTTGGTAGCATGGACATTCTTTTGGTAGCCTGGGCATTCTTTTGGTAGCATGGTCGAGGGTCTAGGCACGTGAGTATGGTAATTTTGGTATCAAGTCACTTGGATGGAAATAAAGGTAAAATACTGTGGGAGAAATGAATACATCTAGAATTCCTCTAAAAACAAGTTTATTAATATGCAATCAATGGGGGAAAAGATATTGTATAAATCATATAATTTCCAGGCTCACCTCCTGGGCTTAGTGCAAACTCAGTACCTTCTTCTTTACTCTTACTCACAATATTACTGGTGGTACATTACATGGCACTCATTGTAGATTATTCAACATATACGTAAACAATGACCCTAGTATATGCAGGGGTCCACTACCCAACCTGGGATAATTATTTCCAACTAATTATCCCTCACATACATGTTACACCATTCTCTGGACATTCACTTCCAAGGAGTAATCCAGGGCAGAACACTAGGGCCCATGACCTTTGTTATTGTGGGGTAGCCAGACACATGGCTGGTCTGGGGTCGGGCCCAACGAAGCCGTGGGGCACATTAATCAGGCCGCATCGGTGCCATCTTTTCATATATGATCCCGGCTGGATATCTAATACATCCGAGGCCGTTGTAGGATGGTAGAGCGATTCAAGCACCACAATGGGATGTTTAGCAGGTGTAGTCGACCCACTGGGTGATGGATTAGTTCTTTTGGTGGGATGATCACGGCCACCCTGCAACCTGGCACTGTCCTGCACACTGCAGTGTCCTGCACCCTGGCACTGTCCTGCACCCTGGCACTGTCCTGCACCCTGGCACTGTCCTGCACCCTGACAGTGTCCTGCACCCTGCCACTGTCCTAATAATCTGCCCTCTCTCCACAGTGCCGTGGAGCTTTACTTTGCCGGGATCATTGATAAAGATGTGTAGGTTGATATCGTCTTGGTCGGCGCCGGGGTGCAGGCACGTGGGATCTACAAGAGACAGTAGTGTGTGGTGTGATCCAATTTTCGTAATTTGTGGATGCTTGACCACCTCCCTGACGACGCCATAGAGCATTCTCTTTTTCATTTCAAGCCTACACTCCCAAATTGTTATTATATTTCTGTAGGGCAGTGGACTGGTGTGGGAGGGGACATAAAAAATTCGTACACTGCCTTCCATTCCCACGTACAAGGAGCTTTCTTGCCTATATCCCCATATCATGAGCCATTGGTCTTCTTGTATCTTCTTAAGATGCTCATCTACACCAAGGGCCAAGTCTTCATGGAACATCACTTCCAATGCACTGCCCATTTCTTCAGTTAGGGGTGACTTCTCTTAACATCACCATAAGTTGCGGTGTTCACGTCTACCACTATAGCTTCAGTCGATAGTAGCCATCCAATATGAACACCGCCAATCATTGATTTTGCTTGCCTTTTCTTCAACTCCGTGTGAACCCTGTTAGAGCAGAATTGGTCTCTTATTTCCCCAATGAGAGCTCCCGCCACCATGATGGCACACATTATTTACAGGAACCTCCACCCCTCTATCTGTTTCAAACGATATTCAGTGGTTTCAAGACTGAACTTTGTCATAATTAACTGTAAAGCTCTCTCTGTCTATGTCACACCATACGTATGTTTTGTGTTCAAATTGTTTCCAGTTTCGTCAACATAGATGCGGTGTTGTTGGAGCCCTTTCTCGTACAATATACAGCTAGACCCCGACTTACGACGGGGTTAGGGACCCAAATCCAGGTCGTAAGTCCGACATAGATAACAATTTTTTTTTTTTTTTTTTTTTTTTTAAATAAAAAATCTACAATGAAATACAGTACAGTAAAAGTAATGAATAATGAGGAATGGATACAGTACAGTGAAAGTAATACATAATAAGGATTGGATACAGTGTGACTGAGCACTTACCTTTAATGTAGTCAGCTGAATGCACATGGGGCCTCCATAATTTTCTAATTATACATGAAGACTCCATTAACTGGAAACGTTTCGGTATAGAAAATGCGTGTCATTTGAAAAAATAAATAAATAAAAAATCTGCGGCGGTCGTAAGTCCCGACGGTCGTAAGTCGTAGCAGTCGTAAGTCGGGGTCTAGTTGTATAGTGAGCATACTGCACTAGAGCATCTTTCACTGCACGCGAATTCCGGTCTTGAGGGATATTTGTACATTTCTTTACACTTATCATACGCCATCTAATGCGCTTGCCACTGTAGCATCACATACCTGCAGCCTTGAAAGGAAGGTGTCTCGCAGTGCCTGGTTTAGTTCCTTTAAGATGATTGTCGGGACTTCCTCGATCATCATCACCAGGAAGTTCAGGGATTCGTCATCAATTGTCTCCCTTCACGGTCACGGGGGTCGTCTACAGGTCCCTTTCTCTGATAATTTCTTGCAATGCCAAAAGCGGTTGTTTTCTTAATGCCAAGGTCAGCAGCGGTGATGAGAAAATCCTTGTTTGTCTCATATTTTGCAATAATCCTTCTTATCCTCCTCCGATATACGGTTGTTGCGACTGACTCGCATGTTAAGTGTAATTGTCTCTGGCAGTATCATCTGTCTGACTATTTTGACTATTGTCTCGTCTATTATTTTATTGATGTGAGGGGGCGGATTCTTGGGCTTGCCACCAATGTGAGGGGGCCGGTTCCCTCTCCTTTTCTACACCACCCTCATCTTACTTACTTCTCTTAGTTCTTACTCTTACTCAGTTCCGTCACCTATTCTTTGGTAGCATGGACATTCTTTTGGTAGCCTCGGCATTCTTTTGGTAGCATGGTCGAGGGTCTAGGCACGTGAGTATGGTAATTTTGGTATCTGGTCACTTGGATGGAAATAAAGGTAAAATACTGTGGGAGAAATGAATACACCTAGAATTACTCTAAAAACAAGTTTATTAATATGCAATCAATGGGGGAAAAGATATTGTATTAATCATATAATTTCCAGGCTCACCTCCTGGGCTGAGTGCAAACTCAGTACCTTCTTCTTTACTCTTACTCACAACATTACTGGTGGTACATTACATGGCACTCATTGTAGATTATTCAACATATACGTAAACAATGACCCTAGTATATGCAGGGGTCCACTACCCAACCTGGGATAATTATTTCCAACTAATTATCCCTCACATACATGTTACACCATTCTCTGGACATTCACTTCCAAGGAGTAACCCAGGGCAGAACACTAGGGCCCACGACCTTTGTTATTGTGGGGTAGCCAGACACATGGCGGGTCTGGGGTCGGGCCCAACGAAGCCGTGGGGCACATTAATCAGGCCGCATTGGTGCCATCTTTTCATATATGATCCCGGCTGGACATCTAATACATCCGAGGCCGTTGTAGGATGGTAGAGCGATTCAAGCACCACAATGGGATGTTTAGCAGGTGTAGTCGACCCACTGGGTGATGGATTAGTTCTTTTGGTGGGATGATCACGGCCACCCTGCACCCTGACAGTGTCCTGCACCCTGGCACTGTCCTGCACCCTGGCACTGTCCTGCACCCTGGCACTGTCCTGCACCCTGGCACTGTCCTGCACCCTGGCACTGCCCTGCACCCTGGCACTGCCCTGCACCCTGGCACTGTCCTGCACCCTGGCACTGTCCTGCACCCTGGCACTGTCCTGCACCCTGGCACTGCCCTGCACCCTGCCACTGTCCTAATAATCTGCCCTCTCTCCACAGTGCCGCGGAGCTTTACTTTGCCGGGATCATTGATAAAGATGTGTAGGATGATATCGTCTTGGTCGGCGCCGGGGTGCAGGCACGTGGGATCTACAAGAGACAGTAGTGTGTGGTGTGATCCAATTTTCGTAATTTGTGGATGCTTGACCACCTCCCTGACGACGCCGTAGAGCATTCTCTTTTTCATTTCAAGCCTACACTCCTAAATTATTATATTTCTGTAGGGCAGTGGACTGGTGTGGGAGGGGACATAAAAAATTCGTACATTTCCCTCCATTCCCACATACAAGGAGCTTTCTTGCCTATATCCCCATATCATGAGCCATTGGTCTTCTTGTATCTTCTTAAGATGCTCATCTACACCAAGGGCCAAGTCTTCATGGAACATCACTTCCAATGCACTGCCCATTTCTTCAGTTGGGGTGACTTCTCTTAACATCACCATAAGTTGCGGTGTTCCGTCTACCACTTTATAGCTTCCAGTCGATATTAGCCATCCAATAAACACCGCAGTATTTGTTGGTTGCTTGCCTTTCTTCAACTCCGTGTGAACCCTGTTAGGAGGCAGGTGGTCCCTTATTTCCCCCAATGAGAGCTCCGCCACCATGATGGCTTGCACATTAGGCTCCATGGTAACAATATCACCTTGAGTTGCCATGTTAAGTTAGCTGAACACCACACACCACCACTACGCTCCGATCCTTGAGTACAGCTGGGCCACACACAGGAACCTCACCCCCTCTATCTGTTTCAAACGATATTCAGTGGTTTCAAGACTGAACTTTGTCATAATTAACTGTAAAGCTGTCTATGTCTATGTGTAATGCATAAAGGAGTAGTATATCATTAGCTAAGTCATCTGATTGGTCAAATGGATCTTATGATGGAATAAAATCAGTTGGGGCATTACTGTATTCCTCTCTTACTTGAAGTGATTCCTCATTTGTTGATGATTTCTCTCAACTTTCTCAAGTTTTCTCGGGCATCTCTTCCGTTTCAAATTATAAAGGATTAAAAGATGAAAAAAAATAGGATGTTGTCCCACATCATTGTCTAAGTCATCTTTTGCATGAGGTGGATTAATAACATTTGGGGTATTGATGTTTTGCTTACTTTACTTACTTTAATTGATGTCTCAGTTCTTTGTGGTTTCTCTGAATTTTGTAAAAGTTCCTCAGCTATTTTGTCTTCCATTTCTGAAGTACTATGCAGCTTTGTTTGTTCACTGATTTCTAGTGTCTCGGATTAAAATTGGTGTGGCATCACCTAGGCAGTTATCCCCAATTCAAGTTGCATGATAGTGTTACTCATCAAACCATTTATTATTTTCACTAAACATTGAGCTGTAGGTGAATCACGGTTTCCTCCAGTGTCGTGATCCCAATATCCTTTATACCTGGGGAGTGAAACCTACCCCAAGTTATCATCAAATAAAGGAACAAACAGGGAACACGGCAATAATTATCCCCACAAAAACCGACTCAACTGAATGTACTTGAATAAATAAGAATAAGTTGGAGTGAGTGAGTCACAAATGGGAAGATAATTAAATAATTGAATTTTTTTTCTTAAAGGAGTACTGTCTAGCAACCATGAAATTTATGGGAATAAGTGATTGTATATTAAAATAAGACCGATGCCGGAAGGGTGAAAATATACCGTTAAGGAGTTAGATCAAATGAATACTACTTTACATTAACTATATTAAACACAGACATTACAATATATACACAGCAATCACAACCAACTGGTTATTTCCTACCAAATAGGAGATTCCTTAACACCAGGATCCCTTCCTAAGCCAAACTTAACGTACCACGAATTACCAGATACCACTAGGGTATTGTAGATGACTGAACAAGGCATGTCTGTACTGGGGAAGTGTCAGGCTAGAGTCGGTGTGGACACTTCCTGCCTATACCACGGTTTACTAGAGAGAGAGAAAGAGAGTGAGTCTGGCCACACACAATATGAGTGAGTAGCGTCTTAGCTCACGTGACCCAGGACAGTTGCCAAATAGTCTATAACTAATTAATACTACTCTTGGTTTGACTTAACAGAGTAACACAAATTATGCATATTAATGACATACAAAGATGTACAATTAACCTAAGTAACTAAAAAACAACAATAAGATAATATTAAAAATAACAAGTTAATAATAGCTTGTGTGGAGTGGAGGCGTAAACAGATACTACACAACATGCGTGTTCCTAAGAGTTACAGGCACGTGACATCCAGCATCTCTGATACTGCTAAATAGATTTTCTAAAGAATCCTGGTTTAACCTATTGGTCAGTAGGTATTACGTATAGTTATAATTACGGGTATTATGTAATATCAAGCTGTAGTGATCTCCAACTAGCTATGTTTAATTTCCATCCAGCAACACCTGGAATAAAACTATATGTCCCTATTTTCCAGGGATTAATCCAAGACTAAAATTCAATTTAATTTTCTCTGTGATTATTTTCTGCACTGATGACACACTTGCTACCTTTAAAGTGGTAGAGCTATTTATTGAATGTATCAGTGTAGCCATATTATTAATCAAATGTATAGTTTGTGAAGCTTCATTTGGTAATGCCCCTAACTCTCTTTAGGTATGTATCCCTGCAGCAACACTTCTGCTAAAAATCTGTGAAACTAAACAAAAGAATGGCAATATATGTTTTGTGCTGAGCCTTGGAGCAAGGCATAGGCACATGGAGCTACAGTATCTCTTATTATAATAATCTTGTTTGTACTTCCACTTTTCAATTTTATCGATGATTGCAAAATTATACTTCATTAAATTATTTTGTACAATTTTAAGGAGATGTATAGCATGTTACAAATACAGTAGGTTCTCAAATTGTGCGAGTTTTTATTTTGACGTTTTTTTATTGACAAAAAAAAAAAAACACTACACATTTTCAAATTTCGACTGGTTTGAGCGGCCTGCCAACGTTCAGACATGCACAATCGTGTAAACTGTCATTTTTCTTGTGTGCAAAAGATTCATTATTGTTTATTACTGAATGTCTTTTTTGATTGAATTAATGTTTGTGTGCAAAATGAACAATACAATTCGTTAATAATACGTAGAATATTAAAACGCACGAGGAGACGAGACGGCATTGTTTTTGTTATTGTTTACAAAACCAGTGACTGACTGGTTCTACATATTAAACTGAAGAAAATAAGACCCTGGTTGTAGATGTAGTAAAATTAATTGGTTGTTTTAAGTAATGCTATTTAATGTTAATAAATGGAACATTGGAAGTAGCTAACCATTAATGGTAAAGAAAAAAGTGAGATCGCGTATGTAAGTGAGCACATGTAAAAACATATCGTCATTACTCTACATAAGAATATGAAAGCAACACTTATTTACTCTTTATATGTTTTAATTAGTGTTTCTGAATTTAAAATAAAAATGCTACCCACCAGTGGTGGTTAAGTTGAAAACATAAGGACAGCCAATGTTGTTGTGTGTGTTTTTACTTGGATGACAAAGTTGCCAAGTCATCGGGTTCAACTCTAGCTGAAGCTGTAGAACATAAAAACTTTTTCTGTGATGTTTTTAGTTTTTATTTAACTTTATCTGTTATTTTTGTTTGTTTATTAGGATGTTGCTTTATTACAGGTGTAGTAATTCGCCCAAAAAGTAGGGTAAATAAAGCAACATTTAGCCAAACATCGAAAGTACCAGACGCAAATTAATTTTCTCCATGGGAAGTTGTATTTAAATTTGGACCATTTGAATTTTGCGAGGTTTTTACAGTGTAAATGGTGTCCAAATATGAGAGCCTACTGTATACCTTTTGCTCATTATGTTCTATGTGTGGGTGAAATGTTTAGTTAAGAATATACACTTGTATTTGTAGCATCCTCATCAGAAATGACTGATTAATCCTGTGTCTTTCAACTTTGTCAAACAATCTAATATCATTGGCTAAAGGATACCTGGCTTAATGCTCTTATTGAAGAAATAACACTTCAAAGTTTGTTTCTGTTTGGAAGCTAAAACCTTTTGCTATAAACACCATCACATATGTGCTGTTTTACCTGATTCTCCATATTCCCCTAAATTCTTCTACCTTACCTTTACTGATGTTATTCCTTCCTTTAATGATACAAGACTCCACAAACTTTATCTTGTTTTGTTATATTTTGAGCCTTTGTCTTGAAAAGGCCAAAAAGAGACTGATTCCAACCAACATTAAAACTAATTCGTTGTAACCAATATCTGAGTATGTGTGTGGAGTGGGAAGGACAATAAATTATGTCCTTGGACTTGTGAAGTACGGGCTCCGAACAAAACGGCTCTGATGATCCGAGTAATGCCGTCCCTGCTCTTTGCTAGTACAGTACGTAGTTAATATTATTTGGCTTTTGAAGAACTCAAACCCATAACCACTTATGTAAATTGAGGCATTTCTAATTATCCCTGAGGGTAATGTGCATTTATTGAGTAAATTGACTTACATGTAGTAACCTGCTAATCAGTGTTCTATATCTGTGAAGCAACTGTATGTTTTGTATCTTGGAAAGGATGATTTCTTCCTTTCTGCGGCAATAATAAGTTATATTTAATCTTCGGACAAAATCACGACACGACACACAATAGCCTCTGGTTTGTGTATCAGAATGTTGTACAGCTCTTTCAGTGAAAACTCCTCTGCATTATATTATCTGGTTGCATTAGACTCATTGTTGGCTGCAGATACTGTTTAGATATGGATATGTAGCATCTCTATGATTAAGCTAATACATGTAATGTATGTATTAACTTGGTGTGTGAGTGTACAGTAGGTGTTGTGATATAATATTTTATAACAACTGATTTATCTTCTTTACAGAATCATTTAAAAATAGCATAATTAATTTATTTGAAAAAAAAAAAAAAAATAGCACCAACTCTTTGTCTGTAACTACACAATGAATTAATAATAGCACTAACTACACAATGAATTAATAATAGCACTGTAACTACACAATGAATTAATAATAGCACTGTAACTACACTTTGAATTAATAATAGCACTGTAACTACACAATGAATTAATAATAGCACTAACTACACAATGAATTAATAATAGCACTAACTACACAATGAATTAATAATAGCACTAACTACACAATGAATTAATAATAGCACTAACTACACAATGAATTAATAATAGCACTGTAACTACACAATGAATTAATAATAGCACTGTAACTACACAATGAATTAATAATAGCACTGTAACTACACTTTGAATTAATAATAGCACTGTAACTACACAATGAATTAATAATAGCACTAACTACACAATGAATTAATAATAGCACTAACTACACAATGAATTAATAATAGCACTAACTACACAATGAATTAATAATAGCACTAACTACACAATGAATTAATAATAGCACTGTAACTACACAATGAATTAATAATAGCACTGTAACTACACAATGAATTAATAATAGCACTGTAACTACACAATGAATTAATAATAGCACTGTAACTACACAATGAATTAATAATAGCACTGTAACTACACAATGAATTAATAATAGCACTGTAACTACACAATGAATTAATAATAGCACTGTAACTACGCAATGAATTAATAATAGCACTAACTACACAATGAATTAATAATATCACTAACTACACAATGAATTAATAATCGCACTGTAACTACACAATGAATTAATTATAGCACTGTAACTACACAATGAATTAATAATAGCACTGTAACTACACAATGAATTAATAATAGCACTGTAACTACATAAGAAATTAATAATAGCACTAACTGTATAAGAAATTAATAAAACCTGTTTTAGCATGAATTCCAAATAATATTTATGCTTTTGTTGTCGTTGTTTCAGAATCGAGGTAATATCTCTCTGCCAATAAAATTAATAGTGTTACATTAGCAAAAACGTACTGAAAGATTTAAGATTTTCCATAGGTTTTGTGGTATAATAAATAACAGAGACAATGTTGTGTGGAGGATGACTGCACATGAGGGACATTTTCACCAAGTGAGTTGTTTATGAAACCTGACCTGGTGAAAGTAAAGGAAAACAGTACAGTTAGGCCACAGCTGTGTGGTTAATGAAGTAAATAGTGAATGATATGAAACACTGTATAAAAGTCATATTAATGCGCTGTAAACACTTGTGGTGTACTGAATAATATAACCTATATGTATAAAAGAGCCATATTAATGCACTGTAAACACTTGTGGTGTACTGAATAATATAACCTATATGTATAAAAGAGTCATATTAATGCACTGTAAACACTTGTGGTGTACTGAATAATATAACCTATATGTATAAAAGAGTCATATTAATGCACTGTAAACACTTGTGGTGTACTGAATAATATAACCTATATGTATAAAAGAGTCATATTAATGCACTGTAAACACTTGTGGTGTACTGAATAATATAACATATGTATAAAAGAGCCATATTAATGCACTGTAAACACTTGTGGTGTACTGAATAATATAACATATGTATAAAAGAGCCATATTAATGCGCTGTAAACACTTGTGGTGTACTGAATAATATAACCTATATGTATAAAAGAGCCATATTAATGCACTGTAAACACTTGTGGTGTACTGAATAATATAACCTATATGTATAAAAGAGTCATATTAATGCACTGTAAACACTTGTGGTGTACTGAATAATATAACATATGTATAAAAGAGTCTCTATTAATACACTGTAAACACTTAGTGACAAATACATAAGGTTTTTATTCATATTATCCTAAATATTACATCCCAAAACTTAACTCATCTCTCCATCATGTGTTAGGCAGCACCATAATACTGGAAGCTTTATCAACTGTAATTGGA
>NW_024745463.1:0-7595 GCF_018991925.1 Homarus americanus | reverse complement strand
CTCCCAGGTACACCTCCTACACTCCCAGGTAAACCTTTGACACTCCCAGGTACTCCACTGGCATTCCCTGGTTCACCTCTGACAATCCCAGGTACACCGCTGACACTGCCAGGTACACCTCCGACACTCCCAGGAACACCTCCGACACTCCCAGGTACACTTCTCACACTCCCAGGTACACCTCCGACACTCTCAGGTACACCTCTGACACCTCCCAGGTACACCTCCGACACTCCCAGGTAAACTTCTGACACTCCCAGGTACACCTCCGACACTCTCAGGTACACCTCTGACACTCCCAGGTACACTTCTCACACTCCCAGGTACACCTCCGACACTCCCAGGTACACCTCTGACACTCCCAGTAGGGTGTGTCAATTTAGGGGGTGAACTGGCTAAATTGAAAATCGAGTAATTTGGTAGCAATTTATTGTAGTCTTTAAGCATGCAAAACAATATTCTGGCATAAATTTTTTTTTATAATAAGTCCTACCTACATCAAATGGATTTTTAAATGTACATATTTGTGAATTTATAACATAACCAGCGTTTGCACACATGTTACTGCTTCAAGTTTCAAATTATTATATTTTATTATCCGTAGTCTATTTGAAAGTAACCAATGCCTTCATACTCTCTTTGCTTTGGTTTCTTGTCATCAGTAGTCTGCTTGCTATTTGTGCTTTGATGTAACCTTCTCGCCTCTCGTGGTTGTAAACATGGCCCGCTGCTTCTGTGACCATTTTCACACATCTCTCCACACTTTGAGTGTGGGAAGGCCACTTCGGCACCTGCATTGGAGTCTCTTTAAGGTTTCTCAATTCTTGGCTAGTTAGACTTGTTGTCAATGGTGGCTCTAAGACTTCCAAACTCAAGTCAACCAATTCTGACAATTTGGTGGCATTGACGTTTATTGGGGAACTTTTCTTGAATGAAACGAACAGTCTCCCAACTGGTCGTCATCTATTAGCGTTCCTCTAATCTTTAGAATGACTTCTACAGCCTCGGTTCGGAGATTGGTACATTGACTGCAAAGCATTGCTTGCAAAACTGCTTCTGATCGAGCATACCAAGCGGACCTTCTTGCCACAGGTAACACGATGTCCCTCACTACCTTCCTCTGTGTTCTTACTAGCTGCAATTGAAACAAAGGGTGATTGGGCCCATCCACCCACATAGGATTAAGTTTCACACTAAACCACTGGGGAAGATAAACTCCAATAATAAATTCAACAATTAACCTCAAATTTTTCAGCACTTTGCCCTTCAATTCGTGTTTGGAAATCCAAATCCTGCAGAAACGAAGAGCTGTAGTTAACCAACGGCTGTGACTGACAGGTCCAATCTCCAAGAGAGCCAATGACTGAGGCACTTCTCCTGATCTTATTGCTTGGGCAATATGATAAGCATAGGATTGATCTGTGCTGAGATCTTTGATGACTCCTTCAGACAACGCCGGAAGGGGAGGGCCAACTTCGACCTTTGGAAAGGTTGTATTTATTTCTAGTTGTGTTGCTTCATCCAGCATGATGCCAAGGGGACCTGACCACTTGTTGCTCTTTGTAGGACCATCAAGTTCCTGGATGAGATGACGAAGAGGTAGCTCGCCTGTATGTAAATCACATACAATCCAAACAAGTCTTCTTCCTAGTTTTTTCTCTAAATGCGTCATTACACCCCCTGCCATCCGGTGTTCACTGCAGTTGAATCTCCACCAACAGCCTGCAGTGAACTGCCAAGTCCTCTCTCCTGAACCCAACATAAAATATGATCAGCAATGACCTCTGCATGTTTCTTCCCTTCTACTTCAGTTTCGGGAGCAAAGTGAAACAAAAACCCACCACCAGGCTCAGAACAGACAGAGTAGTGTTCTTCTTTGATGAGACCTGGAAACTTTCTGTTCACTCCCTCTACTTCTAGCAAAACTTTTGTGTCATCTATTCTTCCATCAAACAAAAGACAGGAGAGCCCTCCCTCGCTTAAATCTTTTTCATGCTGATCAGATATTTCCTTCATTATTTTTTCTTGTGCTCTTCTAATTTTATTATGATCTATCACCAAAGATACATCCTCTCGGCTGATGAGGCCTGCATCTATCCAAGCGGCAGTTGCAATTTCTGCAGCCTCACGAAGTCCAGCATGGTGGCGAATACTAGCTAAAGCAATGTTTGAAATATTTCTTGTGTTGTATTTCATTTTCTTTGGTAAAGGTTCAGATGGCTCTTTGGAACTATCATCTGATGTTGCTTCCTGTTCATCAGAAGAACTATCAAAGAAGTGATAAACATCTTGACACAGCTCTTCCTCTCTTTGGATGGCTTCTTCACTCTTCATTTTCTTCTTTTGTTCCCTCTCTCGGATTTGTTCTCTCTTCTTGGCATTAGCAATCTGCTTCTTTGTTTCTGAATAATCTATTGAACCCATTTGCATACTTCCTTGGCCTTCTGCCTTTGTCCTCTGTGCCTTTATAAATTCAAGCTCTAAAACAGGGATCTTCTTTTCACGAGGACAACCACAATCACTGTGGGAATTATTTTCTCTCTTACCTGAGTGAGAACAGTTGGATTCAGAACATAATTGTATGGAGCACTTGCAGGTCAAAATGTCAAACAGAGTATCAAGTGTGTGCAGAAATTCATTTTTCCTGGCCAAGTTTCCTTTACCAAGTGATGTTTCAACTGCTTTGTGCCATAATTTCGTTAGTTTTAGCTCAATAGTTCGACACTGATTAATCACAGGTGGTTTGAATAGTGCATTAGCTTTTGTCCATTGATGCAGAAGAGGGACTATCATGTCATTTATGAGTTCTTTATCTGTATAGTTCCTTCTGTCCTTTGCATTTTTTTCTCGAAGGAGTAACCCTAATCTTAGCATGTCTCTCACTGTTGGAAGTTCTGATACAGGAAGCTCCTTCCCTTTACCAACTAGCAGGCTCAAGTGGGTTGACAACTGACTTCTTGTCTTCAATTTTGACATCTTCACACTATCTGACAAATAGAAAAATATTTCAATGTTTCATAATTCAATTGTTGTTTCAAAAATATCAATTTGTTTATCAAAAATGCTGTAACAGAAATAACATAATAATTTCTTAGAACATAATGTTTTATACAATGATATAAGTAACTGCGACAATCAATATGCCCTACTTACAATAATTAAAATGTAGAATTCGTCTGGTAGAGTAGGTGCAAGTGCAATGAGAGCAAACCACCGTCTATGATATCTAGAAGGAGAGTGAGCCGGGCGCCTTATCCTCACGCTTGGTACAAGTCAAAACAAGAATTAAACTGTCCCACACGGAGAGCCTGTTCATGTTCATGTTCTGACATGCATATTGTACACAAGCTATAGAACCATAAAATACTCCATAATCCATATGCTTACATGAGATTAGTTAATATCAAGTGAATAATTCTAATCAAGTCTCATTAATTTGTTGAAATACTGATATTTGAAACTTTAAGGTATAATTGATGTAGGTGAGGGTTATTTCAATTCATTTTTGTTTGCTAATCTCAAGTTTAGACATAAAGAGGCACAATATTTTGACTACCAAATTTGATTTTTAACATGTTGACAAAATTGACACACCCTAACTCCCAGGTACACCTCTGACACTCCCAGGTACACCTCTAACACTCCCTGGTACACCTCCGATATTCCCAGGTACACCTACGATAGTCCGAGGTACACCTTTGAGACTTCCAGGTACTTCACTGACACTCCCTGGTATATCTCTGACATTCCCAGGTACTCCTCTGACACTCCCAGGTATACCTCTGATACTCCCAGGTACACCTCTGACACTCCCGGGTCCGCCTCCGACACTCCCGGGTACAACTCCGACACTCCCAGGTAAACCTCCGATACTCCTAGGTACACATCTGACACTCCCAGGTGCACCTTTGACACTCCTAGGTATTCCTCTGACACTCCCTGGTACACCTCTGACAGTCCCAGGTACACCTCAGACACTCCCTGGAACACCTCTGACACTCCCAGGTACACCTCTTTCACTCCTTGGTTCTCCCCTAACACTCCCAGGTACACCTCAGACACTCCTAGGTACACTTCTCACACTCCCAGGTACACCTCCGACACCCCAAGGTACACCTCTGACACTCCCAGGTACACGTCTGACACTCCCAGGTACACCTTTGACTCTCCCAGGTACTCCACTGACATTCCCATGTACACCTCTGACAATCCCAGGTACTCCTGTGACACTCCCATGTACACCTCCAACACTCCCAGGTACATCTCTGACACTCCCAAGTGCACCTCTGACACTCCAAGGTACACCTCTGACACTCGAAGGTACACCTCTGCCACTCCCAGGTACACCTCTGACACTCCCATTACTCCACTGACATTCCCTGGTACACCTCTGACCCTCCCAGGTACACCTCCGATATTCCTTGCACACCTCCGGATATTCCCAGGTACTCCACTGACACTCCCGGTACAATTTCGACACTCCCAGGTACACCTCCGATATTCCCAGGTACACCTCCGATACTCCCAGGTACACCTCTCTGGCACTCCCAGGTACTCCTCTCTGACACCCTTCGGTTCACCTCCGGATACCCGTGGAACACCTCTGACACTCCTGTACACCTCTGACACTCCATGGTATACCTCTGACATTCCCAGGTACTCCCCTGACACTCCCAGGTACTTCTCTGATACTCCTAGGTACACCTCTGACACTCCCAGGTCCGCCTCCGACACTCCCAGGTACAACTCCGACACTCCTAGGTACACCTACGATATTCCCAGTTACACCTCCGAGACTCCCAGTTACACCCCTGACATTCCCAGGTACACCACTGACACTCCCAGGTAAACCTCTAACACTCCAAGGTACACTTCTGACACTCCCAAGTACTCCATTGACATTCCCAGGTACACCCCTGACACTCTCAGGAACACCTCCGACACTTCCAGGTACACCTCTGACACTCCCAGGTACACCTCTGACACTCGCAGGTACACACCCCATAGCCCTTGGTGTACAACCTGCATACTCCTGCACACTATATACAATACCTCCCAGGTACAGTTCTCCGGCACTTGGTGTGTACAATTGGCCCTGACACTTCCCAGGTACACCTCTGGACACCGAGGTACACTCTGGACACTCCTAGGTACACCTCTCTAACACCTCCCTGGTTCACCTCTGACACTCCTGGGTACACCTCCGGATATTCCCAGGTACACACCTCCGATGGCCCCAGGTACACCTCTGCACCTCCCAGGTACTCCTCTGACACTCCCTGGTTCACCTCCGATACTCCTAGGTACACCTCTGACACTCCCAGTTACACCTCTGACACTCCTAGGTATTCCTCTGACACTCCCTGGTACACCTCTGACACTCCCAGGTACACCTCACACACTCCCTGGTACACCTCTGACACTGCCAGGTACACCTCTTTCACTCCTTGGTTCTCCCCTGACACACCCAGGTACACCTCAGACACTCCCAGGTACACCTCAGACACTCCCAGGTACACTTCTCACACTCCCAGGTACACCTCCGACACTCCCAGGTACACCTCTGACACTCCCAGGTACACCTCTAACACTCCCTGGTACACCTCCGATATTCCCAGGTACACCTACGATAGTCCGAGGTACACCTTTGAGACTTCCAGGTACTTCACTGACACTCCCTGGTATATCTCTGACATTCCCAGGTACTCCTCTGACACTCCCAGGTATACCTCTGATACTCCCAGGTACACCTCTGACACTCCCGGGTCCGCCTCCGACACTCCCAGGTACAACTCCGACACTCCCAGGTAAACCTCCGATACTCCTAGGTACACATCTGACACTCCCAGGTACACCTTTGACACTCCTAGGTATTCCTCTGACACTCCCTGGTACACCTCTGACAGTCCCAGGTACACCTTAGACACTCCCAGGAACACCTCTGACACTACCAGGGACACCTCTTTCACTCCTTGGTTCTCCCCTGACACTCCCAGGTACACCTCAGACACTCCCAGATACACCTCAGACACTCCTAGGTACACTTCTCACACTCCCAGGTACACCTTCGACACTCCCAGGTACACCTCTGACACTCGCAGGTACACCTCTGACAGTCTCAGGTACACCTTAGACTCACCCAGGTACTCCATTGACATTCCCTAGTAAACCTCTGACACTCCCAGGTACACCGCTGTTACTGCCAGGTACACCTCCGACACTCCCAGGTACACCTCCGACACTCCCAGGTACACTTCTCACACTCCGAGGTACACCCCCGACACTCCCTGGTCCACCTCCGATATTCCCAGGTACACCTACGATAGTCCGAGGTACACCTTTGAGACTTCCAGGTACTTCACTGACACTCCCTGGTATATCTCTGACATTCCCAGGAACTCCTCTGACACTCCCGGGTCCGCCTCCGACACTCCCAGGTACACCTCTTTCACTACTTGGTTCTCCCCTGACACTCCCAGGTACACCTCAGACACTCCCAGGTACACCTCAGACACTCCCAGGAACACTTCTCACGCTCCCAGGTACACCTCCGACACTCCCAGGTACACCTCTGACACTCCCAGGTACACCTCTGACACTCCCAGGTACACCTCTAACACTCCCAGGTACACCTACGATAGTCCGGGGTACACATTTGAGACTTCCAGGTACTTCACTGACACTCATTGGTATATCTCTGACATTCCCAGGTACTCCTCTGACACCCCCAGGTATACCTCTGATACTCCCAGGTACACCTCTGACACTTCCGGGTCCGCCTCCGACACTCCCAGGTACAACTCCGACACTCCTAGGTAAACCTCCGATACTCCTAGGTACACATCTGACACTCCCAGGTACACCTTTGACACTCCCAGGTATTCCTCTGACACTCCCTGGTACACCTCTGACAGTCCCAGGTACACCTCAGACACTCCCTAGAACACCTCTTACACTCCCAGGTACACCTCTTTCACTCCTTGGTTCTCCCCTAACACTCCCAGGTACACCTCAGACACTCCCAGGTACACCTCAGGCACTCCTAGGTACACCTCTGACACTCCCAGGTACACCTTTGACTCTCCCAGGTACTCCACTGACATTCCCTAGTAAACCTCTGACACTCCCAGGTACACCGCTGTTACTGCCAGGTACACCTCCGACACTCCCAGGTACACCTCCGACATCACCAGGTACACTTCTCACACTCCGAGGTACACCTCCGACACTCCAAGATACACCTCTGACACTCCCAGGTACACCTCTGACACTCCCAAGTACTCCACTGACATTCCTTGATACACCTCTGACACTCCCAGGTACACCTCTGACAATCCCAGGTACTCCTGTGACACTCCCATGTACACCTCCAACACTCCCAGGTACATCTCTGACACTCCCAAGTGCACCTCTGACACTCCCAGGTACACCTCGGTCACTCGAAGGTACACCTCTGAAACTCCCAGGTACACATCTGACACTCCCATTACTCCAATGACATTCCCTGGTACACCTCTGACCCTCCCAGGTACACCTCCGATATTCCCAGGTACACCTCCGATATTCCCAGGTACACCTCCGATATTCCCAGGTAC
>NW_024745462.1:0-23792 GCF_018991925.1 Homarus americanus | reverse complement strand
CATATAATCAACACCTCACCCCACCAGGATTCGAACCCACGATCTTATAATTGTGACCGGGGGACGCTACCTCTGGGCCACCAGAACAATAAAAGCAGTCCTAGACTCTGCTATATTTCACACAATGCCTGTTCAACGAGCTTATGGCGCCGTGAACCTCTAATGGGGACCACCCGTCCCGCTTAGGTGATCAGAGCAACGCTTAACCCAATGCGGCTTCGAAACACGAGAATCCATATATATTTCATTAGCCCAATAAAGCACGCGGACTTCTACATATAACAACACCTCACCCCACCAGGATTTGAACCCACGATCTTATGATTGTGACCGGGGAATGCTACCTCTGGGCCACCAGGACACTAAAAGCAGTCCTAGACTCTGCTATATTTAACACAAAGCCTGTTCAACGAGCTTATGGCGCCGTGAACCTCTAATGGGGACCACCCATGCCGCTTAGGTGATCAGAGCAACGTTTTACCAAATGCGGCTTCGAAACAAGAAGCATCCATATATATTTCATTAGCCCAATAAAGCACGCTTACTTCTACATATAATCAACACCTCACCCCACCAGGATTTGAACCCACGATCTTATAATTGTGACCGGGGATTGCTACCTCTGGGCCACTAGGACAATAAAAGCAGTGCTAGACTCTACTATATTCCACACAAAGCCTGTTCAACGACCTTATGGCGCTGTGAACCACTATAGGGGACCACCCGTGCCGCTTAGGTGATGAGAGCAACGTTTAACCATATGCGGCTTCGAAACCGAGGATCCATATATATTTCATTAGTCCAATAAAGCACGCAGACTTCTACATATAATCAAAGCCTCACCCCACCAGGATTTGAAGCCATGATCTTATAATTGTGACCGGGGAACGCTACCTCTGGGCCACCAGGACAATAAAAGCAGTCCTAGACTCTACTATATTTCACACAAAGCCTGTTCAACGACCTTATGGCGCCATGAACCTCTAATGGGGACCACCCGTGCCGCTTAGGTGATCAGAGCAACGTTTTACCAAATCCGGTTTCGAAACACGAGGATCCATATATATTTTATTAGCCCAATAAAGCACGCAGACTTTTACATTTAATCAACACCTCACCCTACCAGGATTTGAACCCACGATCTTATAATTGTGACCGGGAAACGCTACCTCTGGGCCACTAGGACAATAAAAGCAGTCCTAGACTCTGCTATATTTCACAAAAAGCCTGTTCAACGAGCTTATGGCGCCGTGAACCTCTAATGGGGACCACCCGTGCCGCTTAGGTGATCAGAGCAACGTTTAACCATATGCGGCTTCGAAACCCGAGGATCCATATATATTTCATTAGTCCAATAAAGCACACAGACTTCTACATATAATCAAAGCCTCACCCCACCAGGATTTGAAGCCACGATCTTATAATTGTGACCGGGGAACGCTACCTCAGGGCCACCAGGACAATAAAAGCATTCCTAGACTCTGCTATATTTCACACAAAGCCTGTTCAACTTGCTTATGGCACCGTGAACCTCTAATTGGGACCACCCGTGCCGCTTAGGTGATCAGAGCAACGTTTTACCAAATCCGGCTTCGAAACAAGGAGGATCCATAAATATTTCATTAGCCCAATAAATCACTCGGACTTCTACATATAATCAACAACTCACCCTACCAGGATTCAAACCCACGATCTTATAATTGTGACCGGGGTATGCTACCTCTGGGCCACCAGGACAATAAAAGCAGTCCTAGACTCTACTATTTTTCACACAAAGCCTGTTCAACGACCTTATGGCGCCATGAACCTCTAATGGGGACCACCCGTGCCGCTAAGGTGATCAGGGCAACGTTTTACCAAATCTGGCTTCGAAACACGAGGATCCATATATATTTCATTAGCCCAATAAAGCACGCGGACTTCTACATATAATCAACACCTCACCCCACCAGGATTTGAACCCACGATCTTATAATTGTGACCGGGAGACGCTACCTCTGGGCCACTAGGACAATAAAAGCAGTCCTAGACTCTGCTATTTTTCACACAAAGCCTGTTCAACGAGTTTATGGCGCTGTGAACCACTATAGGGGACCACCCGTGCCGCTTAGGTGATCAGAGCAACGTTTTACCAAATGCGGCTTCGAAACACGAGGATCCATATATATTTCATTAACCCAATAAAGCACGCGGACTTCTACATATAATCAACACCTCACCCCACCAGGATTTGAACCCACAATCATATAATTGTGACCGGGGGACGCTACCTCTGGGCCACCAGGACAATAGAAGCAGTCCTAGACTCTGCTATATTTCACACAAAGCCTGTTCAACGAGCTTATGGCGCCGTGAACCTCTAATGGGGACCACCCGTGCTGCTTAGGTGATCAGACCAAAATTTTACCAAATGCGGCTTCGAAACAAGAAGGATCCATATATATTTCATTAGCCCAATAAAGCACGCTTACTTCTACATATAATCAACACCTCACCCCACCAGGATTTGAACCCACGATCTTATAATTGTGACCGGGGAATGCTACCACTGGGCCACTAGGACAATAAAAGCAGTGCTAGACTCTACTATATTTCACACAAAGCCTGTTCAACGAGCTTATGGCGCTGTGAACCACTATAGGGGACCACCCGTGGCGCTTAGGTGATCCGAGCAACGTTTAACCATATGCGGCTTCGAAACCCGAGGATCCATATATATTTCATTAGTCCAATAAAGCACGCAGACTTCTACATATAATCAAAGCCTCACCCCACCAGGATTTGAAGCCACGATCTTATAATTGTGACCGGGGAACGCTACCTCTGGGCCACCAGGACAATAAAAGCAGTCCTAGACTCTACTATATTTCACACAGAGCCTGTTCAACTTGCTTATGGCACCGTGAACCTCTAATTGGGACCACCCGTGCCGCTTAGGTAATTAGAGCAACGTTTTACCAAATCCGGCTTCGAAACAAGGAGGATCCATAAATATTTCATTAGCCCAATAAATCACTCGGACTTCTACATATAATGAACAACTCACCCTACCAGGATTCAAACCCACGATCTTATAATTGTGACCGGGGTATGCTACCTCTGGGCCACCAGGACAATAAAAGCAGTCCTAGACTCTACTATTTTTCACACAAAGCCTGTTCAACGACTTATGGCGCCGCGAACCTCTAATAGGGACCACCCGTGCCGCTTAGGTGATCAGAGCAACGTTTTACCAAATCCGGCTTGGAAACACGAGGATCCATATATATTTCATTAGCCCAATAAAGCACGCGGACTTCTACATATAATCAACGCCTCACCCCACCAGGATTTGAAGCCACGATCTTATAATTGTGACCTGGGAACGCTACCTCTGGGGCCACCAGGACAATAAAAGCAGTCCTAGACTCTCCTATATTTCACACAAAGCCTGTTCAACGAGCTTATAGCGCCATGAACCTCTAATAGGGACCACCAGTGCCGCCTAGCTGATCAGAGCAACGTTTTACCAAATGCGGCTTCGAAACAAGAAGGATCCATATATATTTCATTAGCCTAATAAAGCACGCGGACTTCTACATATAATCAACACCTCACCCCACCAGGATTTGAACCCACGATCTTATAATTGTGACGGGGGAACGCTACCTCTGGGCCACCAGGACAATAAAAGCAGTCCTAGACTCTGCTATATTTCACACAAAGCCTGTTCAACGAGTTTATGGCGCTGTGAACCACTATAGGGGACCACCCGTGCCGCTTAGGTGATCAGAGCAACGTTTTACCAAATGCGGCTTCGAAACAAGAAGGATCCATATATATTTCATTAGCCCAATAAAGCAGGCGGACTTCTACATTTAATCTACACCTCACCCCACCAGGATTTGAACCCACGATCTTATAATTGTGACCGGGGAACGCTACCTCTGGGCCACCAGGACAATAATAGCAGTCCTAAACTCTGCTATATTTCACACAAAGCCTGTTCAACGAGCTTATGGCGTCGTGAACCTCTAATGGGGACCACCCATGCCGCTTAGGTGATCAGAGCAACGTTTTACCAAATGCGGCTTCGAAACACGAGGATCCATATATATTTCATTAGCCCAATAAAGCACGCGAACTTCTTCATATAATCAACACCTCACCCCACTAGGATTCGAACCCACGATCTTCTAATTGTGACCGGGGAACGCTACCTCTGGCCCACCAGGACACTAAAAGCATTCCTAAACTCTGCTATACTTCACACAAAGCATGTTCAACGAGCTTATGGCGCCGTGAACCTCTAATGGGGACCACCCGCGCCGCTTATTTGATCAGAGCAACGTTTTACCAAATGCGGCTTCGAAACCCGAGGATCCATATATTTTTCATTAGCCCAATAACGCACGCAGACTTCTACATATAATCAACACCTCACCCCACCAGGATTTGAACCCACGATCTTATATTTGTGACCGAGGGATGCTACCTTTGGGCCACCAGGACAATAAAAGAAGTCCTAGACTCTGCTATATTTCACACAAAGCCTGTTCAACGAGCTTATGGCGCCGTGAACCTCTAATGGGGACCACCCGTGCCGCTTAGGTGATCAGAGCAACGCGTAACCCAATGCGGCTTCGAAACACGAGGATCCATATATATTTCATTAGCCCAATAAAGCACGCGGACTTCTTCATATAATCAACACCTCACCCCACCAGGATTCGAACCCACGATCTTATAATTGTGAGCGGGGGACGCTACCTCTGGGCCACCAGGACAATAAAAGCAGTCCTAGACTCTGCTATATTTCACACAAAGCCTGGTCAACGAGCTTATGGCGCCGTGAACCTCTAATGGGGACCACCCGTCCCGCTTAGGTGATCAGAGCAACGCTTAACCCAATGCGGCTTCGAAACACGAGAATCCATATATATTTCATTAGCCCAATAAAGCACGCGGACTTCTACATATAACCAACACCTCACCCCACCAGGATTTGAACCCACGATCTTATAATTGTGACCGGGGAACGCTACCTCTGGGCCACCAGGACAATAAAAGCAGTCCTAGACTCTGCTATATTTCACACAAAGCCTGTTCAGCGAGCTTATGGCGCCGTGAACCTCTAATGGGGACCAACCATGCCGCTTAGGTGATCAGAGCAACGTTTTACCAAATGCGGCTTCGAAACACGAGGATCCATATATATTTCATTAGCCCAATAAAGTATGCGGACTTCTTCATATAATCAACACCTCACCCCACCAGGATTTAGAACCCACGATCTTATACTCAGACCGGGAATGCTACCTCTGGGCCACCAGGACACTAAAGCAGTCCTAGACCCCCTGCTATATGCTCACACAAAGACTGTTCAACGAGCTTTTGGCGTCAAGTGAACCTCTAATGGGACCATCCTGCGTCAGCTTTTAGGTGATCAGAGCAACGTTTTACCAAATGCAGCTCAAAACACGCGATCCATATATATACTTCTTCATTAGCCCACAAAGCACGCTGGACTTCTACATTTAATCAACACCTCACCCCACCAGGATTTGAACCCACGATCTTATAATTGTGACCGTGGAACGCTACCTCTGGGCCACCAGGACACTAAAAGCAGTCCTAGACTCTGCTATATTTCACACAAAGCCTGTTCAACGAGCTTATGGCGCCGTGAACCTCTAATGGGGACCACCCGTGCCGCTTAGGTGATCAGAGCAACGTTTTACCAAATGCGGCTTCGAAACCCGAGGATCCATATATTTTTCATTAGCCCTAATAAAGCACGCAGACTTCTACATATAATCAACACCTCACCCCACCAGGATTTGAACTCACGATCTTATAATTGTGACCGGGGGACGCTACCTCTGGGCCACCAGGACAATAAAAGCAGTCCTAGACTCTGCTATTTTTCACACAAAGCTTGTTCAACGAGCTTATGGCGCCATGAACCTCTAATGGGGACCACCCGTGCCGCTTAGGTGATCAGAGTACCAAATGCTTCAAACACGAGGACCCACATATATTTCATTAATCCAATAAAGCACGCGGACTTCTACATATAATCACCACCTCACTCCACCAGGATTCGAACCCACGATCTTATAATTGTGACCGAGGAACGCTACCTATGGGACACCAAGACAATAAAAGCAGTCCTAAACTCTGCTATATTTCACACTAAGCCTGTTCAACGAGCTTATGGCGCCGTGAACCTCTAATGGGGACCACCTATGCCGCTTAGGTGATCAGAGCAACGTTTTACCACATGCGGCTTCAGAACACGAGGATCCATACATATTTCATTAGCCCAATAAAGCACGCAGACTTCTACATATAATCAACGCCTCACCCCACCAGGATTTGAAGCCACGATCTTATAATTGTGACCGGGGAACGCTACGTCTGGGCCACAAGGACAATAAAAGCAGTCCTAAACTCTGCTATATTTCACACTAAGCCTGTTCAACGAGCTTATGGCGCCGTGAACCTCTAATGGGGACCACCAGTGCCGCTTAGGTGATCAGAGCAACGTTTTACCAAATGCGGTTTCAAAACACGAGGGTCCATATATATTTCATTAGCCCAATAAAGCACGCTGACTTCTACATATAATCAACACCTCACCCCACTAGGATTTGAACCCACGATCGTATAATTATGACCGGGGAACGCTACCTCTGGGCCACTAGGACAATAAAAGCAGTCCTAGACTCTGCTATATTTCACACAAAGCCTGTTCAACGAGCTTATGGCGCCGTGGAACTCTATCGGGGACCACCGTCCGCTTAGGTGATCAGAGCAACGCGTAACCCAATGCGGCTTCGAAACACGAGAATCCATATATATTTCATTAGCCCAATAAAGCACGCGGACTTCTACATATAACCAACACCTCACCCCACCAGAATTTGAACCCACGATCGTATAATTATGACCGGGGAACGCTACCTCTGGGCCACTAGGACAATAAAAGCAGTCCTAGACTCTGCTATATTTCACACAAAGCCTGTTCAACGAGCTTATGGCGCTATGAACCACTATAGGGGACCACCCGTGCCGCTTAGGTGATCAGAGCAACGTTTTACCAAATGCGGCTTCGAAACACGAGGATCCATATATATTTCATTCACCCAATAAAGCACGCGGACTACATTTAATCAACACCTCAACCCACCAGGATTTGAACCCACGATCTTATAATTTGTGACGAGGACATACCTTTGAATAACAGGACAATGAAAGCAGTCTAGACTCTGCTATATTTCACACAAAGCCTGTTCAAGCGAGCTTGCATAGCGCCCGTGAACCTCTAATGGGGACCACCCATGCCGGCAAATTGATCAGGCAACGTTTTACCGTCTGGCTTGAAACCACGAGATCCGCCATATATATTTCATTAGCCCAATAAAGCACACGGACTTCTTCATATAATCAACACCTCACCCCACCAGGATTCGAACCCATGATCTTCTAATTGTCACCGGGGAATGCTACCTCTGGGCCACCAGGACAATAAAAGCAGTCCTAGACTCTGCTATATTTCACACAAAGCCTGTTCAACGAGCTTATGGCGCCGTGAACCTCTAATGGGGACCACCCGTGCCGCTTAGGTGATCAGAGCAACGTTTTACCAAATGCAGCTTCGAAACACGCGGATCCATATATATTTCATTAGCCCAATAAAGCACGCGGACTTCTACATTTAATCAACACCTCACCCCACCGGGATTTGAACCCACGATCTTATAATTGTGACCGGGGGACGCTACCTCTGGGCCGCCAGGACAATAAAAGCAGTCCTAGACTCTGCTATATTTCACACAAAGCCTGTTCAACGAGCTTATGGCGCCGTGAACCTCTAATGGGGACCACCCGTGCCGCTTAGGTGATCAGAGCAACGTTTTACCAAATGCAGCTTTGAAACACGAGGATCCATATATATTTCATTAGCCCAATAAAACTGCAGCGAGGACTTCTTCATATAATCAACACCTCACCCCACCAGGATTTGAACCCACGGTCTTATAATTGTGACCGGGGAACGGTAGCTCTGGGCCACCAGGACAATAAAAGCAGTCCTACACTCTGCTATATTTCACACAAATCCTGTTCAACGAGCTTATGGCGCCGTGAACCTCTAATAGGGACCACCCGTGCAGCTTAGGTTATCAGAGCAACGTTTTACCAAATGCGGCTTCGAAACACGAGGATCCATATATATTTCATTAGCCCAATAAAGCACGCGGACTTCTACATATAATCAACACCTCACCCCACCACGATTCAAACCCACGATCTTATAATTGTGACCGGGATATGCTACATCTGGGCCACCAGGACAATAAAAGCAGTCCTAGACTCTACTATATTTCACACAAAGCCTGTTCAACGACCTTATGGCGCCATGAACCTCTACTGGAGACCACCCGTGCCCCTTAGGTGATCAGAGCAACGTTTTACCATATCCGGCTTGGAAACACGAGCATCCGCATATATATTTCATTAGCCACAATAAAGCACTTTCGGACTTCACCATATAATCAACTTGTACCTCACCCCACCAGGATTTGAACCACGATCTTATAGTGTGTCCGAGGGAATGCACCTCTGGGCCACTAGGACAATAAAAGCAGTCCTAGACTCTGCTATATTTCACACAAAGCCTGTTCAACGAGCTTTTGGCGCCGTGAACCTCTAATGGGGACCACCCGTGCCGCTTAGGTGATCAGAGCAACGTTTTACCAAATGCGGCTTCGAAACACGAGGATCCATATATATTTCATTAGCCCAATAAAGCACGTGGACTTCTTTATATAATCAACACCTCACCCCACCAGGATTCGAACCCAGGATCTTATAATTGTGACTGGGGAACGCTACCTCTGAGCCACCAGGACACTATAAGCAATCCTAGACTCTGTTATATTTCACACAAAGTCTGTTCAACGAGCTTATGGCGCCGTGGGACCACTATAGGGGACCACCCGTGCCGCTTAGGTGGAGAGAGCAACGTTTTACCAAATCTGGCTTGGAAACTCGAGGATCCATATATATTTCATAAGCCTAATAAAGCACGCGGACTTCTACATATAATAAACACCTCACCCCACCAGGATTTGAACCCACGATCTTATAATTGTTGCCGGGGAACGCTACCTCTGGGCCACCAGAACAATAAAAGCAGTCCTACACTCTGCTATATTTCACACAAAGCCTGTTCAACTAGCTTATGGCGCCGTGAACCTCTAATGGGGACCACCCGTGCCGCTTAGGTGATCAGAGCAACGTTTTACCAAATCTCGGCCGAGCAGGAGGATCCGTATATTTCATTAATGATAAAGCACTCGGGACTTCTACATATAATCAACACCTCACCCCACCAAGTTCAAACCAACGATCTTATAATTTGTGACCCGGGATATGCTACCTCTGGGCCACCAGGACAATAAAAGCAGTCCTAGACTCTGCTATATTTCACACAAAGCCTGTTCAACGAGCTTATGGCGCCGTGAACCTCTAATGGGGACCACCCGTGCCGCTTAGGTGATCAGAGCAACGCTTAACCAAATGCGGCTTCGAAACATGAGGATCCATATATATTTCATTAGCCCAATAAAGCACGCGGACTTCTACATATAATCAACACCTCACCCCACCAGGATTTGAACCCACGATCGTATAATTGTGACCGGGGAATGCTACCTCTGGGCCACCAGGACACTAAATGCAGTCCTAGACTCTGCTATATTTCACACAAAGACTGTTCAACGAGCTTTTGGCGCCGTGAATCTCTAATGGGGACCATCCGTGCCGCTTAGGTGATCAGAGCAACGTTTTACCAAATGCAGCTTCGAAACACGCGGATCCATATATATTTCATTAGCCCAATAAAGCACGCGGACTTCTACATTTAATCAATACCTCATCCCACCAGGATTTGAACCCACGATCTTATAATTGTGACCGGGGGACGCTACCTCTGGGCCACCAGGACAATAAGCAATTCTGAACTCTGCTATATTTCACACAAAGCCTGTTCAACGAGCTTATGGCGCCGTGAACCTCTAATAGGGACCACCTGTGCCGCTTAGGTGATCAGAGCAACGTATTACCAAATGCTGCTTTAAAACACGAGGAGCCATATATATTTCATTAGCCCAATAAAGCACGCGGACCTCTTCATATAATCAACACCTCACCCGACGAGGATTCGAACCAACGATCTTCTAATTGTGACCGGGGAACGCTACCTCTGGGCCACCAGGACAATAAAGCAGTCCTAGACTTTGCTATATTTCACACAAAGCCTGTTCAACGAGCTTATGGCGCCGTGAACCTCTAATGGGGACCACCCGTCCCGCTTAGGTGATCAGAGCAACGCTTAACCCAATGCGGCTTCGAAACACGAGAATCCATATATATTTCATTAGCCCAATAAAGCACGCGGACTTCTACATATAACCAACACCTCACCCCACCAGGATTTGAACCCACGATCTTATAATTGTGACCGGGGAACGCTACCTCTGGGCCACTAGGACAATAAAAGCAGTCTTAGACTCTGCTATATTTCACACAAAGCCTGTTCAACGAGTTTATGGCGCTGTGAACCACTATAGGGGACCACCCGTGCCGCTTAGGTGATCAGAGCAACGTTTTACCAAATGCGGCTTCGAAACACGGGGATCCATATATATTTCATTAACCCAATAAAGCACGCGGACTTCTACATTTAATCAACACCTCAACCCACCAGGATTTGAACCCACGATCTTATAATTGTGACCGGGGAACGCTACCTTTGGGCCAACAGGACAATGAAAGCAGTCCTAGACTCTGCTATATTTCACACAAAGCCTGTTCAACGAGCTTATGGCGCCGTGAACCTCTAATGGGGACCACCCATGCCGCTTAGGTGATCAGAGCAACGTTTTACCAAATGCGGCTTCGAAACACGAGGATCCATATATATTTCATTAGCCCAATAAAGCACGCGGACTTCTTCATATAATCAACACCTCACCACATCAGGATTCGAACCCACGATCTTCTAATTGTGACCGGGGAACGCTACCTCTGGCCCACCAGGACACTAAAAGCATTCCTAGACTCTGCTATATTTCACACAAAGCCTGTTCAACGAGCTTATGGCGCCGTGAACCTCTAATGGGGACCCCCCGTGCCGCTTAGGTGATCAGAGCAACGTTTTACCAAATGTGGCTTCGAAACCCGAGGATCGATATATATTTCATTAGACCATTAAAGCAAGCGGACTTCTACCTATAATCAACACCTCACCCCACCTAGATTTGAACCCACAATCTTATAATTGTGACCGGGGGACGCTACCTCTGGGCCACCAGGACAATAAAAGCAGTCCTAGACTCTGCTATATTTCACACAAAGCCAGTTCAACGAGATTATGGCGCCGTGAAACTCTAATTGGGACCACCCGTGCCGCTTAGGTGATCAGACCAACATTTTACCAAATGCCGCTTGGAAACATGAGGATCCATATATATTTCATTAGCCCAATAAAGCACGCGGATTTCTTCATATAATCAACACCTCATCCCACGAGGATTCGAACCAACGATCTTCTAATTGTGACCGGGGAACGCTACCTCTGGCCCACCAGGACACTAAAAGCATTCCGGGACTCTGCTATATTTCACACAAAGCATGTTCAACGAGCTTATGGCGCCGTGAACCTCTTATGGGGACCACCCGTGCCGCTTAGGTGATCAGAGCAACGTTTTTACCAAATGCGGCTTCGAAACCCGAGGATCCATATAATTTTCATTAGCCCAATAAAGCACGCAGACTTCTACATATAATCAACACCTCACTCCACCAGGATTTGAACCCGCGATCTTATAATTGTGACCGGGGAATGCTACCTCTGGGCCACCAGGACAATAAAAGCAGTCCTAGACTCTGCTATATTTCACACAAAGCCTGTTCAACGAGCTTATGGCGCCGTTAACCTATAATGGGGACCACCCATGCCGCTTAGGTGATCAGAGCAACGTTTTACCAAATGTGGCTTCGAAACACGAGGATCCATATATTTCATTAGCCCAATAAAGCATGCGGACTTCTTCATATAATCAACACCTCACCCCACCAGGATTCGAACCCACGATCTTCTAATTGTGACCGGGGGACGCTACCTCTGGCCCACCAGGACACTAAAAGCATTCCTAGACTCTGCTATATTTCACACAAAGCCTGTTCAACGAGCTTATGGCGCCGTGAACCTCTAATGGGGACCCCCCGTGCCGCTTAGGTGATCAGAGCAACGTTTTACCAAATGTGGCTTCGAAACCCGAGGATCCATATATATTTCATTAGACCATTAAAGCAAGCGGACTTCTACCTATAATCAACACCTCCCCCCACCTAGATTTGAACCCCACAATCTTATAATAATTGTGACCGAGACCCGCTACCTCTGGGCCACCAAGGACAATAAAAGCAGTCCTAGACTCTGCTATATTTTCACACAAAGCCTGTTCGAGATTATGGCTGTGAAACTCCTAATTGGGACCACCCGTGCCGCTTAGGTGATCAGACCAACATTTTACCAAATGCCGCTTGGAAACACGAGGATCCATATATATTTCATTAGCCCAATAAAGCACGCGGACTTCAACATATAATCAACACCTCACCCCACCAGGATTTGAACCCACGATCTTATAATTGTGACCGGGGAACGCTACCGCTGGGCCACCAGGACAATAAACGCAGTCCTAGTCTCTGCTATATTTCACACAAAGCCTGTTCAACGAGCTTATGGCGCCGTGAACCTCTAATGGGTACTAACCCGTGCCGCTTAGGTGATCAGAGCAAAATTTTACCAAATGCGGCTTCGAAACCCGAGGATCCATGTATATTTCATTAGCCCAATAAAGCATGCGGACTTCTACATTTAATCAACACCTCTCCTTACCAGGATTTGAACCCACGATCTTATAATTGTGACCGGGAATGCTACCTCCTGGGCCACCAGGACAATAAAAAGCAGTCTAGACTCTGCTATATTTCTGCAACCTGTTCAAACGAGCTTATGGCGCCGTGAACCTCTAATACTGGATTCCATTCCGGCAGGTGATCAGAGCAACGTTTTACCAAATGTGGCCTTCGAAGCCAAGAGATCCATATATATTTCATTAGACCATTAAAGCCGCAGCGGACTTCTACCTATAATCCCAACACCTCACCCCACCTAGATTTGAATACAATCTTATAATTGTGACCGGGGGACGCTACCTCTGGGCCACCAGGACAATAAAAGCAGTCCTAGACTCTGCTATATTTCACACAAAGCCAGTTCAACGAGATTATGGCGCCGTGAAACTCTAATTGGGACCACCCGTGCCGCTTAGGTGATCAGACCAACATTTTACCAAATGCGGCTTGGAAACACGAGGATCCATATATATTTCATTAGCCCAATAAAGCACGCGGATTTCTTCATATAATCAACACCTCACCCCACGAGGATTCGAACCAACGATCTTCTAATTGTGACCGGGGAACGCTACCTCTGGCCCACCAGGACACTAAAAGCATTCCGGGACTCTGCTATATTTCTCACAAAGCCTGTTCAACGAGCTTATGGCGCCGTGAACCTCTAATGGGGACCCCCCGTGCCGCTTAGGTGATCAGAGCAACGTTTTACCAAATGTGGCTTCGAAACCCGAGGATCCATATATATTTCATGAGACCATTAAAGCACGCGGACTTCAACATATAATCAACACCTCACCCCACCAGGATTTGAACCCACGATCTTATAATTGTGACCGGGGAACGCTACCGCTGGGCCACCAGGACAATAAACGCAGTCCTAGTCTCTGCTATATTTCACACAAAGCCTGTTCAACGAGCTTATGGCGCCGTGAACCTCCAATGGATACTAACCCGTGCCGCTTAGGTGATCAGAGCAAAATTTTACCAAATGCGGCTTCGAAACCCGAGGATCCATGTATATTTCATTAGCCCAATAAAGCACGCGGACTTCTACATTTAATCAACACCTCACCCCACCAGGATTTGAACCCACGATCTTTTAATTGTGACCGGGGAATGCTACCTCTCGGCCACCAGGACAATAAAAGCAGTCCCCGACTCTGCTATATTTCACACAAAGCCTGTTCAACGAGCTTATGGCGCCGTGAACTCCTAATAGGGACCACGAGTGCCGCTTAGGTGATCAGACCAACATTTTACCAAATGCGGCTTCGAAAGAAGAAGGATCCATATATATTTCATTAGCCCAATAAAGCACGCGGACTTCTACATTTAATCAACACCTCACCCCACCAGGATTTGAACCCACGATCTTATATTTGTGACCGGGGAACGCTACCTCTGTGCCACCAGGACAATAAAAGCAGTCTTAGACTCTGCTATATTTCACACAAGGCCTGTTCAACGAGCTTATGGCGCCGTGAACCTCTAATGGGGACCACCCATGCCGCTTAGGTGATCAGAGCAACGTTTTACCAAATGTGGCTTCGAAACACGAGGATCCATATATATTTCATTAGCCCAAAAAAGCATGCGGACTTCTTCATATAATCAACACCTCACCCCACCAGGATTCAAACCCACGATCTTCTAATTGTGACCGGGGAATGCTACCTCTGGCCCACCAGGACACTAAAAGCAATCCTAGACTCTGCTATATTTCACACAAAGCCTGTTCAACGAGCTTATGGCGCCGTGAACCTCTAATGGGGACCCCCCGTGCCGCTTAGGTGATCAGAGCAACGTTTTACCAAATGTGGCTTCGAAACCCGAGGATCCATATATATTTCATTAGACCATTAAAGCACGCGGACTTCTACATATAATATACACCTCACCCCACCAAGATTTGAACCCACAATCTTATAATTGTGACCGGGGGACGCTACCTCTGGGCCACCAGGACAATAAAAGCAGTCCTAGACTCTGCTATATTTCAAACAAATCCTGTTCAACGGGCTTATGGCACCGTGAACCTCTAATGGGGACCACCCGTGCCGCTTAGGTGATCAGAGCAACGTTTTACCAAATGCGGCTTCGAAACCCGAGGATCCATGTATATTTCATTAGCCCAATAAAGCACGCGGACTTCTACATTTAATCAACACCTCACCCCACCAGGATTTGAACCCACGATCTTATAATTGTGACCGGGGAATGCTACCTCTGGGCCACCAGGACAATAAAAGCAGTCCTAGACTCTGCTATATTTCACACAAAGCCTGTTCAACGAGCTTATGGCGCCGTGAACTCCTAATGGGGACCACTAGTGCCGCTTAGGTGATCAGACCAACATTTTACCAAATGCGGCTTCGAAAGAAGAAGGATCCATATATATTTCATTAGCCCAATAAAGCACGTGGACTTCTTCATTTAATCAACACCTCACCCCACCAGGATTTGAACCCACGATCTTATAATTGTGACCGGGGAACGCAACCTCTGGGCCACCAGGACAATAAAAGCAGTCTTAGACTCTGCTATATTTCACACAAGGCCTGTTCAACGAGCTTATGGCGCCGTGAACCTCTAATGGGGACCACCCATGCCGCTTAGGTGATCAGAGCAACGTTTTACCAAATGTGGCTTCGAAACACGAGGATCCATATATATTTCATTAGCCCAATAAAGCATGCGGACTTCTTCATATAATCAACACCTCACCCCACCAGGATTCAAACCCACGATCTTCTAATTGTGACCGGGGAACGCTACCTCTGGCCCACCAGGACACTAAAAGCATTCCTAGACTCTGCTATATTTCACACAAAGCCTGTTCAACGAGCTTATGGCGCCATGAACCTCTAATGGGGACCCCCCGTGCCGCTTAGGTGATCAGAGCAACGTTTTACTAAATGTGGCTTCGAAACCCGAGGACCCATATATATTTCATTAGACCATTAAAGCACGCGGACTTCTACATATAATCAACACCTCACCCCACCAAGATTTGAACCCACAATCTTATAATTGTGACCGGGGGACGCTACCTCTGGGCCACCAGGACAATAAAAGCAGTCCTAGACTCTGCTATATTTCACACAAAGCCTGTTCAACGAGCTTATGGCGCCGTGAAACTCTAATGGGGACCACCCGTGCCGCTTAGCTGATCAGACCCATATTTTACCAAATGCGGCTTCGAAACACGAGGATCCATATATATTTCATTAGCCCAATAAAGCACGCGGACTTCTTCATATAATCAACACCTGACCCCACCAGGATTCGAACGAACGATCTTCTAATTGTGACCGGGGAACGCTACCTCTGGCCCACCAGGATACTAAAAGCATTCCGAGACTCTGCTATATTTCACACAAAGCCTGTTCAATGAGCTTATGGCGCCGTGAACCTCTAATGGTGACCCCCCGTGCCGCTTAGGTGATCAGAGCAACGTTTTACCAAATGTGGCTTCGACACCCGAGGATCCATATATATTTCATTAGACCATTAAAGCACGCGGACTTCAACATATAATCAACACCTCACCCCACCAGGATTTGAACCCACGATCTTATAATTGTGACCGGGGAATGCTACCTCTGGGCCACCAGGACACTAAAGCATTCCTAGACTCTGTATATTTCACACAAAGCCTGTTCAACGGGCTTATGGCACCGTGAACCTCTAATGAGGGACCACCGTGCGCTTAGGTGATCAGAGCAACGTTTTGCAAATCCGGCGGAAACGAGGATCCATATATATTTCATTAGCCCAATAAAGCACTCGGACTTCTACAAATAATCAACACCTCACCCCACCAGGATTCAAACCCACGATCTTATAATTGTGACCAGGGTATGCTACCTTTGGGCCACCAGGACAATAAAAGCAGTCCTAGATTCTACTATATTTCACACAAAGCCTGTTCAACGAGCTTATGGCGCTGTGAACCACTATAGGGGTCCACCCGTGCCGCTTAGGTGATCAGAGCAACGTTTTACCAAATGCGGTTTCGAAACACGAGGATCCATATATATTTCATTACCCCAATAAAGCACGCGGACTTCTACATATAATCAACACCTCACCCCTCTAGGATTCAAACCCACAATCTTATAATTGTGACCGGGGTATGCTACCTCTGGGCCACCAGGACAATAAAAGCAGTCCTAGACTCTGCTATATTTCACACAAAGCCTGTTCAACGAGCTTATGGCGCTGTGATCCACTATAGGGGACCACCCGTGCCGCTTAGGTGATGAGAGCAACGTTTTACCAAATGCGGCTTCAAAACATGAGGCTCCATATATATTTCATTGCCCTATAAAGCACGCGGCTTCTACATATAATCAACACCTCACTCCACCAGGATTCGAACCAACGATCTTCTAATTGTGACCGGGGAACGCTACCTCTGGCCCACCAGGACACTAAAAGCATTCCGAGACTCTGCTATATTTCACACAAAGCCTGTTCAACGAGCTTATGGCGCCGTGAACCTCTAATGGGGACCCCCAGTGCCGCTTAGGTGATCAGAGCAACGTTTTACCAAATGTGGCTTCGAAACCCGATTATCCATATATATTTCATTAGACCATTAAAGCACGCGGACTTCAACATATAATCAACACCTCACGCCACCAGGATTTGAACCCACGATCATATAATTGTGACCGGGGAACGCTACCGCTGGGCCACCAGGACAATAAAACCATTCCTAGACTCTGCTATATTTCACACAAAGCCTGTTCAACGAGCTTATGGCGCCGTGAACCTCTAATGGGGACCACCCGTGCCGCTTAGGTGATTAGGTCAACGTTTTACCAAATGCAGCTTCGAAACACGAGGATCCATATATATTTCATTAGCCCAATAAAGCACGCGGACTTCTACATATAATCAACACCTCACCCCACCAGGATTTTAACCCATGATCTTATAATTGTGACCGGGGAATGCTACCTCTGGGCCACCAGGACAATAAAAGCAGTCCTAGACTCTGCTATATTTCACACAAAGCCTGTTCAACGGACTTATGGCACCGTGAACCTCTAATGGGGACCACCCGTGCCGCTTAGGTGATCAGAGCAACGTTTTACCAAATGCGGCTTCGAAACAAGGAGGATCCATAAATATTTCATTGGCCCAATAAAGCAAGCAGACTTCTACATATAATCAACACCTCACCCCACCAGGATTTGAACCCACGATCTTATAATTGTGACCGGGGAACGCTACCTCTGGGCCACCAGGACAATAAATGCAGTCCTAGACTCTGGTATATTTCACACAAAGCCTGTTCAATGAGCTTATGGTGCCGTGAACCTCTAATGGGGACCACCCGTGCCGCTTAGGTGATCAGAGCAACGTTTTACCAAATCCGGCTTCGAAACACGAGGATCCATATATATTTCATTAGCCCAATAAACATGCGAACTTCTACATATAATCAACACCTCACCCCACCAGGATTCAAACCGACGATCTTATAATTGTGACCGGGGTATGCTACCTCTGGGCCACCAGGACAATAAAAGCAGTCCTAGACTCTACTATATTTCACACAAAGACTGTTCAACGACCTTATGGCGCCATGAACCTCTAATGGGGACCACCCGTGCCGCTTAGGTGATCAGAGCAACATTTTATCAAACTGCCGAAACACGAGAACTATATATATTTCATTAGCCCAATAAATCACTCGACGTCTAAGACATAATCAACACCTCACCTACCAGGATTCAAACTCACTTATCTTATAATTGTGACCGGGGTATAAGCAATTCTGGGCTCCAGGACAATAAAAGAACTTAGACTCCACTATATTTCACACAAAGCCTGTTCAACGACCTTATGGCGCCATGAACCTCTAATGGGGACCACCCGTGCCGCTTAGGTGATCAGGTCAACGTTTTACCAAATGCAGCTTCGAAACACGAGGATCCATATATATTTCATTGGCCCAATAAAGCACGTGGACTTCTACATATAATCAACGCCTCACCCCACCAGGATTTTAACCCATGATCTTATAATTGAGGACCGGGGAATGCTACCTCTGGGCCACCAGGACAATAAAAGCAGTCCTAGACTCTGCTATATTTTACACAAAGCCTGTTCAACGAGCTTATGGAGCTGTGAACCTCTAATGGGGACCATCCGTGCCACTTAGGTGATCAGAGCAACGTTTTACCAAATCCGGCTTCGAAAAACAAGTATCTATATATATTTCATTAGCCCAATATAGCACGCGGACTTCTACATATAATCAACACCTCACTCCACCAGGATTCGAACCCACGATCTTATAATTGTGACCGAGGTACGCTACCTATGGGCCACCAGGACACTATAAGCAGTCCTAGACTCTGTTATATTTCACACAAAGCCAGTTCGACGAGCTTATGGCGCTGTGAACCACTATAATGGGACCACCCGTGCCGCTTAGGTGACCAGATCAACGTTTTACCAAATGCGGCTTCGAAACACAAAGATCCATATATATTTCATAAGCCAATAAAGTAGGCAGACTTCTACATATAATCAACACCTCACCCCACCAGGATTTGAACCCACGCTCTTATAATTGTGACCGGGGAACGCTACCTCTGGGCGACAAGGACAATAAAAGCAGTCCTAGACTCTATTATATTTCACACAAAGCCTGTTCAACGACCTTATGGCGCCATGAACCTCTAATGGGGACCACCGTGCCGCTTAGGTGATCAGAGCAACGTTTTACCAAATCCAGCTTGGAAACACGAGGATCCATATATATTTCATTAGCCCAATAAAGCACTCGGACTTCTACATATTGTCAACACCTCACCCCACCAGGATTCAAAACCACAATCTTATAATTGTGACCGGGGTATGCTACCTCTGGGCCACAAGGACAATAAAAGCAGTCCTAGACTCTACTATATTTCACACAAAGCCTGTTCAACGAGCTTATGGCGCTGTGATCCACTATAGGGGACCACCCGTGCCGCTTAGGTGATGAGAGCAACGTTTTACCAAATGCGGCTTCGAAACAGAAGGATCCATATATATTTCATTAGCTCAATAAAGCACGCGGACTTCTACATATAATCAATGCCTCACCCCACCAGGATTTGAAGCCACAATCTTATAATTGTGACCGGGGAACGCTACCTCTGGGCCACCAGGACAATAAAAGCAGTCCTAGACTCTACTATATTTCACACAAAGCCTGTTTAACGAGCTTATGGCGCCGTGAACCTCTAATGGGGACCACCCGTGCTGCTTAGGTGATTAGAGCAACGTTTTACCAAATGCGGCTTCAAAACATGAAGATCCATATATATTTCATTGCCCAATAAAGCACGCGGCTTCTACATATAATCAACACCTCACCCCACCAGGATTCGAACCCACGATCTTCTAATTGTGACCGGGGAACGCTACCTCTGGGCTACCAGGACAATAAAAGTAGTCCTAGACTCTGCTGTATTTCACACAAAGCCTGTTCAACGAGCTTATGGAGCTGTGAACCTCTAATGGGGACCATCCGTGCCACTTAGGTGATCAGAGCAACGTTTTACCAAATCCGGCTTCGAAACACAAGTATCCATATATATTTCATTAGCCCAATAGAGCACGCGGACTTCTACATATAATCAACACCTCACTCCACCAGGATTCGAACCCACGATCATATAATTGTGACCAAGGAACGCTACCTCTGGGCCACCAGGACACTATATGCAGTCCTAGACTCTTATATTTCACACAAAGCCTGTTCAACGAGCTTATGGCTCTGTGAACCACTATAATGGGACCACCCGTGCCGCTTAGGTGACCAGAGCAACGTTTTACCAAATGCTGCTTCGAAACACTAAGATCCATATATATTTCATTAGCCCAATAAAGCAGGCAGACTTCTACATATAATCAACACCTCACCCCACCAGGATTTGAACCCACGATCTTATAATTGTGACCGAGGAACGCTACCTCTGGGCCACCAGCACACTATAAGCAGTCCTAGACTCTTATATTTCACACAAAGCCTGTTCAACGAGCTTATGGCTCTGTGAACCACTATAATGGGACCACCCGTGCCGCTTAGGTGACCAGAGCAACGTTTTACCAAATGCGGCTTCGAAACACTAAGATCCATATATATTTCATTAGCCCAATAAAGGAGGCAGACTTCTACATATAATCAACACCTCACCCCACCAGGATTTGAACCCACGATCTTATAATTGTGACCGGGGAACGCTACCTCTGGGCCACCAGGACAATAAAAGCAGTCCTAGACTCTACTATATTTCACACAAAGCCTGTTCAACGACCTTATGGCGCCATGAACCTCTATTGGGGACCACCGTACCGCTTAGGTGATTAGAGCAACGTTTTACCAAATCCAGACTTGGAAACACGAGGATCCATATATATTTCATTAGCCCTGTAAAGCAAGCGGACTTCTACATATAATCAATGCCTCACCCCACCAGGATTTGAAGCCACGATCTTATAACTTTGTCCGGGGAACGCTACCTCTGGGCCACCAGGACAATAAAAGCAGTCCTAAACTCTGCTATATTTCACACAAAGCCTGTTCAACGAGCTTATGGCGCCGTGAACTGCTCATGGGGACCACCCGTGCCGCTTAGGTGATCAGAGCAACGTTTTACCAAATGCGGCTTCGAAACACGAGGATCCATATATATTTCATTAGCCCAATAAAGCACGCGGACTTCTACATATAAACAACACCTCACCCCACCAGGATTCGGAACCCATGATCTTCAATTGTGACCGGGGAACGCTACCTCTAAATACCAGGCCAATAAAAGCAGTCCTAGACTATTTCACACAAAGCCTGTTCAACGAGCTTATGGCGCTGTGAACCTCTAATGGGGACCATCCGTGCCACTTAGGTGATCAGAGCAACGTTTTACCAAATCCGGCTTCGAAACACAAGGATCCATATATATTTCATTAGCCCAATAGAGCACGCGGACTTCTACATATAATCAACACCTCACTCCACCAGGATTCGAACCCACGATCTTATAATTGTGACCGAGGAACGCAACCTATGGGCCACCAGGACACTATAAGCAGTCCTAGACACTGTTATATTTCACACAAAGCCTGTTCGACGAGCTTATGGCGCTGTGAACCACTATAATGGGACCACCCGTGCCGCTTAGGTGACCAGAGCAACGTTTTACCAAATGCGGCTTCGAAACACAAAGATCCATATATATTTCATTAGCCCAATAAAGTTGGCAGACTTCTACATATAATCAACACCTCACCCCACCAGGATTTGAACCCACGATCTTATAATTGTGACCGGGGAACGCTACCTCTGGGCCACCAGGACAATAAAAGCAGTCCTAGATTCTACTATATTTCACACAAAGCCTGTTCAACGACCTTATGGCGCCATGAACCTCTAATGGGTCCACCGTGCCGCTTAGGTGATCAGAGCAACGTTTTACCAAATCCAGCTTGGAAATACGAGGATCCATATATATTTCATTAGCCCTGTAAAGCACGCGGACTTCTACATATAATCAACGCCTCACCCCACCAGGATTTAAAGCCACGATCTTATAACTGTGACCGGGGAACGCTACCTCTGTCCACCAGGACAGTAAAAGCAGTCCTAGACTCTGCTATATTTCACACAAAGCCTGTTCAACGAGCTTATGGCGCAGTGAACCTCTAATGGGGACCACCCATGCTGCTTAGGTGATCAGAGCAACTTTTTACCAAATGCGGCTTCGAAACAACGAGGATCCATATATATTTCATTAACCCAATAAAGCATGCGGACTTCTACATATAATCAACACCTCACCCCACCAGGATTTGAACCCACAATCTTATAATTGTGACCGGGGGACGCTACCTCTGGGCCACCAGGAGAATAAAAGCAGTCCTAGACTCTGCTATATTTCACACAAAGCCTGGGTTCAAACGAGCTTATAGGCGCCGCGGAACTCTCCTTAAGCGGGGGACCAATTCGCTTAGGTGGATCAGGAGCAACGCTTTTACTAAATGCGCTTCCTAAACACGAGATCCATATATATTTCATTAGCCCAATAAAGCACGCGGACTTCTACATATAATCAACACCTCATCCCACCACGATTTAAACCCACAATCTTATAATTGTGACCGGGGAACGCTACCTCTGGGCCACCAGGATAATAAAAGCAGTCCTAGACTCTGCTATATTTCACACAAAGCCTGTTCAACGAGCTTATGGCGCCGTGAACCTCTAATGGGGACCACCCGTGCCGCTTATGTGATCAGAGCAACGTTTTACCAAATGCGGCTTCAAAACACGAGCATCCATATATATTTCATTAGCCCAATAAAGCACGCGGACTTCTTCATATAATCAACACCTCACCTCACCAGGATTCGGAACCACGATCTTCTAATTGTGACCGGAAATCGCTACCTCTGGGCCACCAGGACAATAAAAGCAGTCCAAGTCTATACTATATATCACACAAAGCCTGTTCAACGACCTTATGGCTCCATGAACCACTAATGGGGACCACCTGTGCCGCTTAGGTGATCAGAGCAACGTTTTACCAAATCCGGCTTCGAAACACGAGGATCCAAATATATTTCATTAACCCAATAAAGCACTCCGACTTCTACATATAATCAACACCTCACCCCACCAGGATTTGAACCCACGATCTTATAATTGTGACCGGGGAATGCTACCTCTGGGCCACTAGGACAATAAAAGCAGTCCTAGACTCTGCTATATTTCACACAAAGCCTGTTCAACGAGCTTATGGCGCTGTGAACCA
>NW_024745461.1:0-21343 GCF_018991925.1 Homarus americanus | reverse complement strand
CTCAGTACTTCGTTTCAATTTGTATTGCTGTATGCTGCTGTAGTGATAATATTATGTCAATGAACCAGTGAGCTAGGTGCCTCCTTGCTGCACTGCTAAGCTGCTGCTCTTCTTGCCCTTCAAGTCCGTTTAAGTCCCCACCCGGGCCCCGCAATGCCCTTCCATGCATTCAAGCAGCACACTCAATTTACAGGTCATTATCCTGCAAAACAATTGATGTATTATATTTCTCTCTGGTAGTATCATGTGGCTCAAAGGCCTGTTTATTAGGTTGTCTTGTGTGAACAGACCTTGGGTTCTTATTTCTTCTCTGCTGCAGGAGGCACAGGCAGTGTGAGGAAGGACACCCTTGGGCAATGGTGACTCAGACAGGGCTTGTTCAACTCATAAATCATTGCGAATGCTTAAGCTTGAAGATGGCCAGCGGGATGTCACGGGTCTTCTTGTTGTCGCGGGCGACGTTACCCGGCCCCTTTCCGAAACACTTCTGCTGCCGGTACTCCCATAACGGCTGCAAAGGTACAAGAGTGCACCTGCAACACGCTCAACATGTAGTTGCCTTTACGCAGGGCGCGGTGGATCTACCACGAGAACAGAGTCGGCCTGCACAAACGGGACTGACGCCTTCACCTTGCCTCCTTGCGGCGTCCTGACACTGTTGCTGCTGCTGCTTTTTCGTGATAGGGAGTTGTTTCCGCCCTGCTGCCGGTGCTGCCGCTCAGGATCAAACCCAGGTGGCCGTGTCTCGCGGAACAACGTATGAAACCCGTGGCACGGCTGATCCTGATCCCTGGGCAACCCGCTGCAAGAGCATATAGAAGAGATTAGTCGGGTGATTTTCAATTCTCCGCTTCCTTGCGATAACTGTACGCCATGCTCTAAAACTTCGAAGGCTGCCAAGAGGCTGAAGGCCCAGAGAGCCATTGCAAAGAACGACAAGAAGAAAAAGCGCAGGGGTGAAGCTACAACATCTACGTCTACAAGGTACTGAAGCCAAAGTGCACCCCATTTGGGTCTTCCTCCAAAGCTATAGCCATCATAGACTCTTTCGTGAACGGCATCTTCCAGGCACCATCGCTGCGAAGCTTCGCCTATTTTACAACAAACCTTCACCATTACAGGTCAGAAATCCAGACAGCTGTCAAACTCTTGCTGCCAGTAGACTGGCAGCGCATGCGTGTCTGGGGCACCAAAATATCACCAAATACCCTCTTCAAGCGGAAGTTACTTGTGCCTTTCTTCATCCACTACTACAACTCCATGGAATACAGTTGTCTTCAAGGAACAGTTACAAACAGTGATGATATATTGAGAAATGGTCTCAGCAATCACATTCTCTGTGTGGCGCCGTCGGATAAATCAAACACATGTCATCATCGGTCTGCGTGGCAAAATGTATACATGGGTGTGTTTGGGCTTCATTTCATGTTTACAGCACGCCTAATTCATGTAAACAATTTATTTTATTTGTGTATTTATTATTATTTTCTTTATTTTGTTTATTTGTTACTGCAGTAACCTTTGCCATTTATTTGTTACTAGCTCTTGTTTGTTGCACCACCTCCAGATTGATAGTACCGCCATTCGTGCCTGCGAATATTTACTAACTTTCTAGATTAGGCGGTTGGAGTAACCAGGTGCGCTCTCTACCTAACCATTTCGGTGTCAGTGTCTTTGAACGGTTCTTTGGCCTGAAGGGAGCCAGGTTATAAATGTCTGTTAGGTTTGTTGTGCTTTTTTTTCCCAAGGAAGAGCTTGCGCTCTCAATGGATCTTGGGCCAACTGGATGTCCTTGGGCAGTGATTCAGTAGCGTGAATGCTTTGAGTTGGTGTCCTCGAATTACACCAAATTAAGCCTCAGGGCTTCCTGCAGAGCCATGACGGCTGAGCGAATGGGTGGGATGGTAGTCTTGAATCTCTGGGCGATCTCACGGGGTGGAAGGCAGCTTCTGTGGTAGCTCTGTGCTCTTCTGAAATGTGCGGATCTCTGAGGGGCGACAGTTTGGGCCTGTAACAGTGGGGCTTCTTGGCACCACCAGTAGCTGGGGCGGTTTCTGAGCTTCTGTGGTGTGGCTTCTTCAATCAGGCCTTGCCTCCAGTGAACAGGTCTGTTTAGTAAGAATAAATCGACGAAATGTAGTCATCTGGGCGGCTTGACGGGCAAAGCTGAACTTATGAACATTCTCCTCAGTGGCACCTCATTGGCTGAGTTACCTGTCACGTCATCCGCAGCTCGCCCCCCCTGCCTCCAAGAGGCTGGACGGAACATTCTACCGCTCATCACAGCGCATACCCTCCCCACCAAACCGTGGGCGGCCACAGGACCACCTGTGGTAGCACAACAACATGACTGGACAGCAAAAGGCAGGGACTTGGAAAGAGGTGGCGCCAAGCGTCATCGTAAGGTGCTTCGTATTGCTGTCAGACTCTGGCCGCCATTTCGTCGTGCATCGGCGTGGGGTATTAAGCAATATATCCGCTCATCTTCCGGGGGCCCGCAGCGTCCTCAAGGTGTTTTCTGAAACGTGACCATCCGTGACGCCGCCACAAACTTTTTAAAAGACCGTCACCGCCATGGATGTAGTGTATGCTGACATGAGGCGCACCCTTTATGGTTTGGTGGTACGTCAACTTTGATAGACGGGCTTTTTACCGCCGCACCACCGTAAACAAATATACAGACTGGTACCATTTCGTCATAAGAGTTGGTTAGACACTGGTAAATCGATTGAAAATGTCCAATAGCTTTATGATCCTCTAATTCTGAACATTTTGGTACCTGTAAGGTTGCCTTGTGACGTGTTGGAACCACTTCCTGTCATTGTCGATCGGTCAGTCAACATTCTGCCTCCAGGTACCTCACCTAACTGCAACATCCACGAACCTCTGGTAGCAGCTTTATTTTGGTTTATAATCTCTCTAACATGACATAACGTAACCCATAGCACTATATTACTTGGTAAAATTGAATAGTTTTAATACCGAAGTTGCAGTTGCTCATTCATTCATACGCGCATACATACGCCGCAACGCATGCTGGTAGCGGGGGGATTAGTGAATTTTGCAGGAGATGGGAATAGGTACGGTAGCTAAAGCAGCCTTACGTGAGGACTTTGACTGTAATAGCTCTCTTTCGTTCTGGCAGGATAGAATCCAGGTCAAGCGTCCGGTGCATGTTGGGTTTCCGCCATAGTTTCTCAGTGTTTGGTAAACGTTCTGTTGTGTGTTGTTTTCGCACAGGAGAAATGTCTTGGTATTCTTCTTCTTAACGAGTTGTGGGTTGCCTTCTTTCTCTTCTCCCTCTTATTGTTCGTCTTCTCGTGTACTATCATTCATGAACCCATATATGTATGGTGTGGTAATTAACAATTTGAGTTACAGTGATACTTCATATTGGCTGAGGCGTACTGTATAGCTATTGTTTGTATACAAACGGCGTTAGAGTTGAGGTATTTAAAACAGCCTACATTACTTATATATAGAAATAAATAAATATGACGGATAGCTAATGACTGACTCTCTCCTACCTTCCCAAACGAGGGCTTTGAAAGTGTCATTGGACTGGCTTGGTGCATCGTATACATTGGTTTAACCAGCTGTTAGAAGAAAATTGAAGGAGCACTGATGGGCGCCACAGATTCAATGTTTGCTGCGCGTAGATCATGTAGATTGAATCGCACCAGACGCATGGTGTAATGTCCCTCACAGATGGCGTTATGAGGGCCTGATGAGTGCTGGCAAAATTTACCACAGATGGTGTTATATGAAGACACCCGCTGATGATGATGCACTGTAACATAAAAACATTCACTACGTCAGTGTCATGCCAGGGACTTGGTCATTATATTTCACTCATTCAGGTAGGGTAGAACAGTCCCAGGCCTCTCTATCTCATTGGAGTCTCAGGAAATATAACAGGTGCCTAGGACCTCACTGTGTTAATAATAAAGAAAATTAGTTAGCTAGCTTGGGTAAGACTCAACTGCCGAGTTGTTTTTCACTGAGTTAAGCACTGTTCACCACTATTCATCACTGGTTCCATTCCTTGGCCAAATGAGATAGTACCTTATGGCAAGAACTTGTTGATAGTCCGCTGGGGAGGAGGGTTCAGGGGAGTGAGTTGGTATGGGCCAACATATAAATAATAATAATAATAATAATAATTAACGGTTTATTGAAAGAGCTTGGCAGCCAGAAGACTGAAAATATACAGTTACATATTTGGGGAATGGGTTACGAATTACAAATAATATACAAGTAACATGAGTGACACAAATAAGACATATAATAACTAGCTGGGGAAAAGCTCAAACTACAGTTCATTTCAACATAGTGACAGTGCAAGGAGTAGTGTTTACTGGGAGTGAGTACACTGATTTATTACAAGTTATCGATAATTTTTACAATGGTTGGGACTGGGCTGTTCTTATAGCGATCAGTTCGTGCACGTATGGGCTGGGCTGGATGCGGTTGTGGTGTCGAAGAGCAATTCTCGGACTAGGGATCTCAGGTGGTAGTAGGAGCCGGTGTCGGGGATGGTGTAGAAGCTTCTTACCAAATTTGCAGATGAGGTCGTGGTGATGGTCAGTGAGAGTCTAAAGGGGGTCAGTGTGTTGAGCGCTTCTTGATATGTGGAGTAGGAAGGGTAGAGAATAATCTTGCATGGCCTCTTTTGCACTTTTTCGAGGTGTTTACGTTGTGTGGCATTTAGGGAGGAAGACCAGGTGGAGGAGGCATAGGTGAGCTTGGGAAGTATGAATGTTGTGTAAACACTGAGGAGCTCGTGTGCAGGACCACCGAGGGACTTGAGTCGGCGTAGGAGGTGGAGACGGAAACTGGAGGATTTGATAACTTCACTGACGTGTGGTTTCTAATTTAGTTTGTTGTCTATATGTATGTGTGTGTGTGTGTGTGTGTGTGTGTGTGTGTGTGTGTGTGTGTGTGTGTGTGTGTATACTACTGTACTTTTTAGATCCTCCTACGCAACCTAACCTATTATAGTTAAGTATAGTAGGCTATACACTATTTTGTTAGTATGTGTTATAAAATGAAATTGCATGTTATTATTATTAATATTATTATTATTAATATTATTATTATTATTATTTTAGTAGTAGTATTATTATTATTATTATTATTGTTATTATTATTACATGCTAATATAATACTAAGTTGCCCGCCAGATTTCCTCAGAGATGGGAGGAGCACATTGGCGGCGGTGTTGTTTATACTCCGCCCGATTACTGATTCCTATTCACCGAGCCAGAGCTGGCGGGCGGCGTGTTATGTGCCACGTTTTGTTTCCCATTGGGCGTACCGCTCAGCTGGGGAGTAGGAGATTTCATAAAAAGAAAGTTTGAGTGGAGAGCACACCTTTTCCTTCACATACAGTTATCTTAGACCATCTACTAGTATAATAGTTTGCACAAAAATACTCTACACTCTTTCTAGGTTATTGTTATGTTGTTTTTTTTTTTTTTTGACTTCTCATCAGATTGTGCATTCAACTAATATACACTATTAGTGTGTTTATTATTATGTTTTATAGTATTATTTCGTATAATATTGGGTAACACAATTAGAGTCACTAGTATAGTATATTATTGGGGTTTATAGCAGTTTGTGGTCTAATAGTATCATGCTTTATGAGTGGTGTTCTATGTAGTGATGATTAGGCAATAAAATATGCTTTGGGGGTTTATAGCAGTTTTTGTGGTCTACTAGTATCATGCTTTATGGGTGGTGATGATTATTTGGTTTATTACTAACAAAATATATAAATTGCAAACATGATGAAACACCTACACCGTTAATAAAATGTTCTTTGAAAGAAAGAGAAGAAAAGAAAGAAGAAAGAAAGAAGAAGAAAGAAGAGAAGGAAGAATTGTGGAGGAATGAACGGTGAGACAATGTAAGCCTCCAGGATGGCAGCAGCGTTTCTGTATTAATATATAATGGAATGACTGAGAGGAAAATATGCTGTTGTCTCTACCTGTGTATTATTACATGCGTGCAGTTGATTACAGGAGGATGTAGGAAGGGCAGGAGGTTAGGGAAGGTTTGTGAGTGGGAGAATGGTCCTGTGTCCTCGGATTCACCACTCCTCGGATTGTGTCGAGTTTCAAGTTTAGGCTCAACAACTTTCCTGAATTACAGTTGTAACCTTTCGATTTACAAAGTTTCACTTTTCCTTTCATTGGTAGTGATACTTGAGGACCAAGAGCTTGGAAAGAGTGTCCAAACAACTTTCCTGCCTGCCTGTGATAGTCGTGGCAGAATTGGGTTAGGATACAGAACTCATCCATGCAGGATTAGTAACCTTTGTACCTTGGAACACTCAACATGTAAACTTTGTGACATTACACAAAGCACTATATTATTAGATGTGACACTGTCAACACAGGCCACACTATTTATATATGTCATTGTATTGAGGACATTACATTCTTCCTATTTTATCCGATTGTTTGACTAAACACACTGATTCATCCCTTTAATGGCTCAATATGTACTGCTGCCAATTATGCTGTGTTATTCCAAGACTGAAAATGAACTCTCCTGCTGCTGCCTGCCTTTACTGCTGATGTGTTCCCCCACCCCAGGCCCCTGAGTGCTTCACATCTACACCATTCAAAAACATTTACACTCAGACACTGAGTGTATCCTTAACAATTGTGTTCTCTCTTTAAGTGATATCCTGGCTCGAAGAGCCTGTTTTAGTAGGTGCTCTGTGAACAGACCTTGGGTTCTTTATTTCTTCTCTGTCTTCTTAGGAGCACAGCTTGGATGTTGAAGGACACCTTGAGCAATGGTGACTCCAGACAGAAGCTTTCAGCTCCTCGTCATTTCGAGGCATAAGCTGAGAGAATGTGACTGCTGGGATAATGCAGGTCTGTTTGTCAGCTCGAGCACTTCTGCTGCCGGGTACTCATGACGCGCTGCAAGGTACACCATTTTACTTAACACCTCACTTTAGTTGCCTTTACTCAGAGACAGTGGATCCTACACAGGCTGGGTCCGGCCCCTGATAGACTGGCTGCCCTTCCCTTGCCTCCTTGCGCGTCCTGACATGTTCCTCTGCTGCTTTTACGTGATGGTTAAATTTCCGCCCGTGCACCTGTTACTATACCAAGCTCAGGATCAGGCCAGGTAGCCGTCTCGCGGACAACCAGTATGAGAATACGTTGCAGCCAGTCTGATCCCAGTCCATATGAGAAAGAATTGGTGGGGCCAGTTTTCAATTCTCTCGCTCTGCGCCACGAGTAACTTCGGCCATGCCTCCCAAAACTTTGAAGGCTGCAAAAACTGGAAAATGCCCAAGGCCATTGCCAGGGTGACCAAGAAAGAAGCAAGAGAAAATTTCCATCTGTCCTCTGGTACTGAAGCAAGTGCACCCCGACACAGGAGTCTCCTCCAAAGCTATGTCCATCATGAACTCTTTCGTGAACGACATCTTCGAGCGCATCGCTGCCGAAGCTTCCCGCCTGGCGCACTACAACAAACGCTCCACCATTACAAGTCGGGAAATCCAGACAGCTGTCCGACTCTTGCTGCCCGGTGAACTGGCCAAGCATGCCGTGTCTGAGGGCACCAAGGCTGTCACCAAGTACACCTCTTCCAAGTAAGAGGTTACTTGTGCACAACAAACACGCCATCCCACTACTACAACTTAATCGGCTCCATCGGAGCCACAGTTACATGTTAAAGAGACAGTTACCGACAGTGATATATTGAGAGGGAAATAAAAAAAAAAAAAAATTATAATAATCTGCATTCTCTATTGGCGTAGAAACCGGACTAAATCGAAACATAATAAATAAATAAATAAATTCTGCGTGGAGTACTTTTACACCCACTGCAAAGTGACATACATGGAGTGTGTTTGGGCTTCATTTCATGTTTGCAGCACGCCTATTTCATGTAAACAATTTATTTTATTTTATTGTATTTTATTGTATTTTCTTTTATTTTATTTATTTATTTACTTACTTATTCTTTATACATTTATTTGTTACTAGCTCTTGTTTGTTGCACCCACCCACCTCCCGAATTGATGACCTACTATACATTCGTGCCTGCACGAATGTTACCAACTTACCGTTAGGCGATTTGGGTAACCGAAATTAACGCTCTCCTACCACCAACCATTTCGATTGTCATGAAAATTATCTTCAGAACAGTTCTTTGGCCCTGAGAAGGGCCGAGTTATAGATGTCTGGTAGGTTTTGTTGTGCTTTTTCTTTTTCCCCAAGGAAGAGGACTTAAGCACGCTCTCCGCGGATGCGCCGGGCCAGCTGGATGTCCTTGGGCATGATGGTAACGCGCTTGGCGTGAATGGCACACAGGTTGGTGTCCTCGAAAAGACCCACCAGGTAAGCCTCAGAGGCTTCCTGCAGAGCCATGACGGCAGACGACTGGAAGCGCAGGTCAGTCTTGAAATCCTGGGCGATCTCACGCACCAGGCGCTGGAAGGGCAGCTTCCTGATGAGTAGCTCTGTGCTCTTCTGGTAACGACGGATCTCACGAAGGGCGACGGTTCCGGGCCTGTAACGATGGGGCTTCTTGACACCACCGGTGGCTGGGGCGGACTTGCGAGCTGCCTTGGTGGCAAGCTGCTTCCGTGGAGCCTTGCCTCCAGTGGACTTGCGGGCAGTCTGTTTAGTACGGGCCATCTCGACGACGAAATAGTAAATACGGGCGGCCTGGCAGGCGGGCGGGCTTATATACAGACATTCTCCACCTCAGTGGCCACCTCATTTTGATTGCTGTATGACGTCGTCATAAGCTCGCGCTTGCCTCCAGGGAGGGACGGCTTTGGATAAAATGATACTGCGTCCAGCCACCTCTCCCAATGACGTGGGCAACCAGAACTCTCTCTCCTCTTCATGAGCGGTTCTGAGTTTGTTAGCGTGTGGCGCGGATACGTCGGGGCCAAGCCTGCCCAAAGCTAAACCTCCTAGTTCTCCAGAAGTTTTCAAACTAATGTGGGATCGTGGGGTCACCAAAATTAAACGCCTAAAGCTCCTTAGTGACATCAAGACTCCTGTATGAGATAGGCATACCCTCTCAATAACGGAGATCCCAGACATCAACAGCATTCCTTTTAAAAATGTTTGCCTTCATGACAGGACAACGGCTGAGGTGCCGTCACGCCGGGTGCCCACATGGACAAAGCAGAGCTAGTGGGCTCCTCAAGGAGCAACAGCTCCAGAGATTGTGAAAGAAGCATCCGACACCACTGCCCTCATGGACACCACTCCACCCTACCCAGGAAGCTCAACTGGGCGTGAGTACTGCTGCCAGTCAAGCCCTACTGCCAGACCAGGCCAGTTACAAATGCCAGCCACTATGGACACACTGTAAACAAAGTGCTAGAAGCAGGATACCTGCTGTATGTGACCCTGGACACCCCTTCTGCAGCCCTGCCCCAACACCTGAAGGAAAAAATCGTTGCCTGTGGTGGCCCACACACTCCTCCATGACGGACCTGCCCCAGATGGAAGGAGGAATGCAGAATGTAAAAGGGCTAAATCTTGAAAAAAGCCCCAGGCTACAAAGAGGCCCTCCCTTGCTGTCGCTCCCAAGGGGGCCCTCCTGCTGTGCGCTCCCCAGAAAAGCCAGCCAGTAAAAGGAAAATGAGAAACTCAACCGGTATTGCCCACTTGCGGAGCCAGGAACCTTACGTGGCCCGTGCGATGCTAAGCTGCGCGTGATGGTGCACAAACCCCGCGTGGTCAACTCTCCCTCTCTGAATTCTTCCCGCACCTGTGGGGACTTAAAATGCGAGGAGAGGGCAGGCAAGAGTATGCAAACAAATAGACAATTAAAGAAACCAAGAAAGAAAGGAAAGAAAATCGACACATCAAGCTAGGAAGCCAGAGACATCCCCTCCCGCACAGGAAACCCAAAAACACCCAATCAAGCCAGGCCAGGCGCACAGACATCCATTACCCCAGCCCAGCACGCACTGACGCCTGGCCTGACGCTTGATACGGCCTTTGACCTGGCGCTAGCCTGGCCTTGTCTGTCGCCTCCCTGCACGCGTCCCGGCCGGGTTATTGCTACTGCCCCCATCTTATAATCCCTCACGCAAGCGAGGGTGTTTAGCCACTACATCTCTTCTCTCTAAAATTCGCTTCAATCTCCCTTTATTCTTCTGAGCCTCCTTCCCCCTGTCACTGGCATTTTTCGATTCGATTCGGCGAAGCACCGGAACCACCATAATGTAATATAATAACCAACAATTGGACGGGGCAAGGGGGCGGGACTCGGAAGGTGGCGCCAAACGTCATCGTGGGGAATTAACTTCGTGGCAACATCCGAGGGTATCACCAAGCCCGCCATTCGTCGTCTGGCTCGCTGATAAATTAATAAGCAATATAACCAGCCTACATCTACGAGGGGCCCGCAGCGTCTCAAAGAAATCTTCTGGAGCGTCATCCGTGACGCCGTCACTTGCCTACACCCGGGCCGCGCCAAGGAGACCGTCGCCGCCCATGGATGGTGTATGCCTGAAACGGCGAGGCCGCGCCCTTATGGTTTGGTGGGTTAATCCAGCCCTGATGGACGAGCGCGCACCACCCTGCCCTGCGACAAATAATCTCTGAATGGTAGGGTCCCGCATTTAAATCGCTAAAGGGTTGGTTGAACGCTGGGTAAAATCGTTGAAAATATATCATCGCATAGTCCTCTCTAATTCTGGACTTGTGGGTATGAGTATAGGTTATTATGCAGACGTGTGAACTTTCCTAATAAATTGTCAGTCGGTCAGTCGATCAGTCAGTCAGTCGCTTCACTAGCCTCCGGGTGCCTCACTTCTTCCCTATGGCGTCGCAGGCCTCGCAATGCCTGGCAATGTAGTTGTAATCTCTCCTGGCAGCGGCCTTAGCATGGCCACGCTATATTGCCGGTAAAATGTGGGATTTAATACCTGGGGTGTGGTCTCCATTCTATTCATACTTGCATGCATGCATGCATGCATGCATGCGTACATGCATGCATGCATGCTGTGCATGCACATACATATGCTGGTGGCCCCAGGGGGTAAGTGCGTTAAAATATGGGTTTTAATGCATAAAGTTGCGGTTATCATTCATTCATACATACATTTATACATTATACTCTCATAGTGGCAGGGGATTGAAGTGGTTTTAGGAGGATAGAATGTGCAGTGGCTGCAGGCTTTTCGTGGGGACTTTGCAGCTGCTTGGATGCGGCTTGGGATAGGTCAGGTCAAGCGTCCGTTGCATGTTTGGTTTCTCATGGTTTCTCAGTGTTTAGTCGTTGATTGTGTGTGTTGTTTTTCTTGTTTGGAGAATGTCTTGTATTCTTCTTCTTGGTGTTGTTTTCTTCTCTTCTCCTTGTTGTTCGTCTTCCTCATGTCTTCTATCATTCTGTAAGAGTCTCTATATGTATGTAGGTATGGTGGTAACAGTTGCAGGTTACATTGATGCTTCATATTGGCTGGTGTTGTGCTGTATGGCTTCGGTGTTTTAATATGCAAGCGGCACCGTTGGGGGTTGATGTTTTAAAACCAGCCTGCATTATTTATATGGAATAAATTATGTTGTTGGACAATGACGTTTTTTTAAACAGGGCTTTCAGTGTACGTGGTTTAATGACTTAGTACATCATTAATTGGTGGTTTAAAAAAGCCTGTTGAAAGGTGAAGGAGACTTTGTGAATATACTGATTAATGTTTGCGTAGTGGATCATGTAAGGTGAGATGTTGAGCACAGACACAGTGTGTGTCTTTAGATGGCGTTATGAGGGGCCTGATGATGTAGCGGTTACCTCTAGATGGTGTTATGAGAAATTCATATGATGATGCTGTAGCAAAAGCATTCACTGCATGTTGTCGTAGCATCTTGGGGACGCCGTGGTCGACGTGACTCCTCATTCAAGTGGGTGAGGTGTGGTATGAAACTCTCTATCGTGAGTCTCAGGGAGTATAGCTGGGTACCTGGGACCTCCTGTGTGAGGTGGTTAGCTGGCTGGTAGACTCAACTGCTGGAGTTGTTTTTTCTGGGTTAGCTTTTCTGTTTTGGTTATTTCTTGGAAATGAGATATTATTATGGCAGGAACTTTTTGATACAATGGGAGGGTTCTGAAGTGGGGGTTGGTATGGGCGCTTATATAGTGTATAATAATAATATTGTTAACAGTTTATTAAACTTGGCAGCGTGAAATGTAGGATTACATTTGGGGAATGGTTTACAATTCTAAATAATATACTAGTAACATGTGTGACCAAATGGGACATATAACAACTGGGGAAAAAGTCAGACTACAGTTCATTCTACATGAGTGACGGTGCAGGAAGTGTGTTTGCTGGGGGTGGTATGCTGATTTGTTACAAGTTATCGGTAATTTTTAATGGTTGGGACTGGTGTTCTTATGTGATGAGTTCGTGCAGTATGGGCTGGGCTGGATGCATTTGTGGTGTCGAAACAATTCTCGGATGGGATCTCAGGTGGTAGTAGGGCAGGTGTCGGGGGATGGTGTAGAAACTTCAAATTGCAGATGGGGTCGTGGTGATGGTCAGTGAGAGTCTAAAGGGTCGGTGTTGTAGCTTGTTCTTGAATGTGTGGAGTAGGAATGGTAGAGAATAATTTGCATGGCCTCTTGCCTGAGTGTTTACGTTGTGTGGCATTTGGGGGAAGACCAGGTGGAGGCATGGGTGAGCAAGGAGTATGAATGTTGTGTAACTTAGGGCTCGTGTGCAGGAACACCGAGGGACTTGTCGGGTATGAGGTGGGGGCGAAACTGGAGGGTTGTTAACTGACGTGTGGTTTCTATTTGGTTTGTCTGATATGTATGTGTGTGTGTGTGTGTGTGTGTGTGTGTGTGTGTATACTGCATACAACCTGTAGTTAGTATAGTAGGCCTATACACTATTTTGTTAGTATGTGTTATAAATGAGAAATTGCATGTGTGTGTGTGTGTGTGTGTGTGTGTGTGTGTGTGTGTGTGTAGTAGTAGTAGTAGTAGTGTGTGTGTGTTTATTATTATTATTGTGCTAATATAATACTAAGTTGCCCGCCGAATTTCCTCAAAGAATGGGAAGGAAACACATTGGCGGCAGAATATTGTTCTCTCCATGATGCAATTTCACCGAAGCCAGAAACTGGCGAAGCGGCGTGTTATATGCCATTTGTTTCCCATTAGGCGTACCGCTCAGCTGGGAAATGGAAATTCATAAAAAGATTTAGTGGAAAACACACCTTTCCTTCACATACAGTTATGCTTAGAGCCATCTACTAGTATAATAGTTTACTGCATCTCTACCTCTTTCTGGAGTTGTTGCTATTTTTTTTTTTTTTTGACTTCTCATCCAGATTGTGCATTCAACTAATATACTAATGAGTGTGTTTATTATTATGTTTTATAGTATTATTCATATAATATTAGGTAACACAATTAAGTCCACTAGTATAAGTATATTATTAGGGTTTATAGCAGTTTAATGATCTAATAGTATCATAGCTATGAGTGGTGTTCTATGTAGTGATGAGTTAAACCCAATAAATATGCTTTGAGGTTTATAGCAGTTTTTTATTGTCTACTAGTATCATGCTTTATGGGTGGTGTTCTGTAGTGATGATTAATTGTAAAATATGCTTTTGGTTTGTGCTAACAAAATATGCTTTGTCTCGCTGTAGTGCAAACACATACACCATTAATAAAAGGTGATGGAAGAAGAAGAAGAAGAAAGAAGAAGAAGAAGAAGAAGAAGAAGAAGAAGAAGAAGAAGAGAAGAAGGAAGGAAGAAGAAGAAGGAAGGAAGGAAGGAAGGAAGGGAAGAAGAAGAAGAAGAAGAAGAAGAAAGAAGAAGAAGAAGAAGAAAGAAGAAAGAAGAAGAAGAAAAGGAGCAGGGGAGGTTGGAAGGATTTGTGGCTAGGAGGAGAGATAGGTGTCTGTGATCCTCAGGTACCTCCTCAGATTATCAGTTCAAGTTTGACTCAACAACACCCTGAGATACAGATTGGCAGCCTTCGATTTGTAGTGTCCTTACCAGTAGGTGGGCAAGACCAAGGGAGCTGGAAGAGTGTCAACCAGCATACCTGCCTGTGTGATGGTCATGTGGAATTCTGGGGTTGGAATGCAAGCATCTAGCTAGTTAATGTTTCTTGTAGAACCTCAGCATATAAACTTGGTGATACACCTTTAAAAGCTATATTATTAGATGGGACACTGTCATCAAAGACTTCAGGCCACCTCATATTGTATCTTGACTATATTATTCCTTCATTGAGACCATGCACTCTTATCTGATTAGCTATTGGTAAATGTAACAACTGTCAATGAATCTTGATGTGGCTAACTGTGTATAGACTGGCTGAAAATAAGGTCATATCGCTCTGCTATATATTATTAAGCCTTCAGAGATCACATTTAAATTACGTTTACAAGTGCCCCTTCATCTACATTAAAAAACATTTCACTCAATTTCCACATTACTCTCCCCTGATGCATCAGGCAGTGTTATCACCAAGCGTTGATGCTCGTATATTTCTCTCTTTAAGTAAATATCCTGTAGCAATCGAAAGGCCTGTTTCACGATTTCTTGTGTGAACAGACGCGTTCTTATTTCTTCTCTATCTTCTTGGGGAGGCACAGCTTGGATGTGGGAAAGACACCTTAAGCGTATTAGTGACTCCAGACAGGGCTTATTCAGCTCCTCGTCATTGCAAATAACAAGCTGAAGATAATAACAGAGATATCTTGAGTCTTCTTATTTATACATGGCGTGCAGCCAACTCAGGCACTTCTGCTACCAGGTACTTTCCATGACTGGCTCACAAAGGTACACAATTTCTCTGTACACTCAACATAAGTTGCACCAGGACGGTGGATCCTACCACGAGAACTGATCCCGGCCCTCACTAGAACAGGACTTGTTGCCTTCTTACCTCCTTACGCATCTGACATGTACCCTGCTGCTGCTGAAGTAAGTTAAATTTCGCCCGCCATGGTCTTTTACTTGCAAGCTCAGAGACCAGGCCAGGTGGCCGTCATGAACCAACCAATGTAAGAGGCGTGGCTGCAATGATCTGATCCTGGGCAGCCCGCTCGGTATATAAGAAAGTTAATCCAGGCCAGTTTCAATTCCTCTGCATCCAGCACATTGCTGTGCCATACCTCCCAAAACTTCGGAAGGCTGCCAAGAGGCTGGAAGGTGGTGGCCTGGGGTGACAGAAGAGCGCAGGAGGAGAAGCTACATCTACATCTACAAGATACTGGGGGAAGCAGGTGCTGACACAGAATTTCATCATTCTATCCCATCATAGACTCTTTCGTGAACGACATCTTCAGGCACATCCTTTCTTGAGGGCTTCCGCCTAGCTTTTCACAACCATGCTCCACCGTACAGATCAGAAATCCAGACAGCTGTCGACTCTTGTTGCCAGTGGACTGGCAAGCATACGGTAATACAAGGGCACCAAGGCTGTCACAAATGCCCTCTTCAAGTGGAGGTTATGTGCTAACAAACACGCCGTCCACTACTGCAACAATCAAGCTCCTCAGACCTGATTCCCTATATTAAAGAGACAATTACGTGAAGTATATTGAGAGAAATAAAAATAAATTATAATAATCCTGCATTCTCTATTGGCGAACTGAGTTAAATCGAAACATAATAAATAAATAAATAAATTCTGCGTGGAGTACTTTTACCTGCAAGTGACATACATGGAGTGTGTTTGGGCTTCTTTCTTGTTGCAGCATACTATTTCATGTAAAAAAAAAATTTATTTTATTTATTCTTTTCTTTGCTATTTATTTCTTTACTTACATATTATTTTATATATTTATTTATTTACTAGCTCATTGTTTGTACCTGCCTCCCGAATTGACCTACTATACCCAATCATTGCCTCCACGAATGTACCAACTTACGTTAGGCGATTTGGAAGTAACCAAATTAGCAGCTCTCCGACGCAACCATTTCGATTGTCATGAAAATTATCTTAGAACGAAGTTCTTTGGCCTGAGAATTTGAGTTCTCTAGATGTCTGGTAGGTTTTTGTTGTGCTTTTTTGTTTCCCCAAGGAGAGGACAGCAACTCCTCATGAGGATCTTGGTGACTGGATGTCATGGCAGTGGCAGCAGGCGTGGATGCTTTGGAGTTGGTGTCCTCGAAAAGACCCACCAGGTAAGCCTCAGAGGCTTCCTGCAGAGCCATGACGGCAGACGACTGGAAGCGCAGGTCAGTCTTGAAATCCTGGGCGATCTCACGCACCAGGCGCTGGAAGGGCAGCTTCCTGATGAGTAGCTCTGTGCTCTTCTGGTAACGACGGATCTCACGAAGGGCGACGGTTCCGGGCCTGTAACGATGGGGCTTCTTGGCACCACCGGTGGCTGGGGCGGACTTGCGAGCTGCCTTGGTGGCAAGCTGCTTCCGTGGAGCCTTGCCTCCAGTGGACTTGCGGGCAGTCTGTTTAGTACGGGCCATCTCGACGACGAAATAGTCAATACGGGCGGCCCGGTTGTTTTGTTGTTGTTGTATAGATTGTCGGACCGTAGTCCGACACGGGCCTTTGCCTATAGGCGGCCCGTTTGGTGGTTCCGGCTGGAGCTCCAGGAGCAGCCAGACCGGATTGGGAATTGGGGTGGTCCCACCTGCAGATTGGAGGGATACTGCAGGTTGCAAGTGTGAGCGGACCCCCGATCAGTGGACGCTTACCACCGGCCCCCACTCTTGGACGTGGTCAGCCTCGGAGTGGCGCGCCCCCCGAACTGGGGTCCGCACTTGCTGGGAGAGGATGCTTTCTAAGCTATCTGGGTGGTGGGTATCGTGTGATGACCCGGAGTAGGTGGTGAATGTGGTCTGTATGGGCCTTTCGGGTTAGAGTGGCCGCTGGTGTTGTGTGTGTTTCTTGGGAGATTTGAGTTCTGTCTCGGAGGCTTTGTGTGACCTCGCAATCGAGGAGATAGTGTTCGAGTGGGTTGGCTGCTGGATCCTGACAGTAGGTGCATTCCGTGACGTCATTTCCGATCATCTGCCAGGAGCACTTGTACCCTAGTCGTAGTCGGTGAAGGCTGACTTGGGTTTGTCTTGGAGTTTTCTTGTCTGCGAAAGGTGGTTTCCCTTTTGTGGCCGCCAGGTACCATTTGGCTGATTGGGAACCAGCGTTGAGTGCATGAAGGAAGCTCTTTTTGATGTGGAGCTTGGTAGTCTTTCTGAGGTGATTTTTGATCTGTTGCACACTTGCTGGAACTTGGATGTGTACGCTACTGGAACGTGTAGCTGCCTTGGCTGCTTCGTCTGCCACGTCGTTTCCTCCGATCCCTACATGACTGGGAATCCAGTGTAAGACGACTGGTCGGTTTTGGCCTTGGAATTCCTGTAGCTGCGCGAGGATCGAGGTGATGATGTGGACGTTGTCTCTTGGTTGACTGTGTTGCAGCGCTTGCATGGCCGATTTCGAGTCCGTGTGAATTATGACGGACTTGTTGTATTTATGTTACTGGCGTGTGGATTACCATTCTGTTTGCCAGGTGGAGGTGATCATTGGAAAATCTCCATTTGAGGAAGTCTGACCTTGGGAACTTAGAAGCGCTCCCGGATCTGTGATGTTTGGAGTCCACGGGCATCTGCCGATATGATGCATCAGCGGTGTCTCGGTGGCTATAGCTGAAGTGTGCAGGGTCCTCCTTCTGGAGGTTGGCTTCTTTTCTCCGAGGTCAGTGAATTTTGGAGTGTGGCTGGTGGGCTCCATGGTGGGAACCAGTAACCATTGTCTCATCAACCTGTGGTTATTTCTTGTGAGTGTTTCTGTACGGGTATGGATGGCTCCTTGCCTCGTGCGACAGGTGAAAGCGCACTCTGTAGTCCCAGGTGGAAGGAGAGCACTGATTCAGAATGCCCAGCTGTAGGCTTGTCACTCTACAGATTTTAGCGAGGGGCGGCTGTCCTGTAACCAGCCCGTACTGCACCAGGGTGGTAGCTCGGTTTCCATTTGCAGATTAAATTCTGATCACATAAGTTGCTCCAGGCACATGGTCCTGAGGCAGTATTTTGAACTTCTGGCTCCAGCTATTTGGTCTTCTCTCAGTCCAATGGTGCTGGAGCACTGTAATCTACCAGCGATCTGATGGCGGCTGTGTAGTAGGCTTGGGCACGCAGAAGGTTTTGCTCCTCTTTGGTTTTTGCTGGTAAGCGACCTCATTATATTGTATCTGCTCTTCGTCCTGTGCCTGAGGTCCTCGAGGTTACGGCTTGAAGGTAAAGTTCTAGTCAGGCAAATTCCCAAGACACGCCGTGGGCGTTGGTCAGACTACCGGCGTGTTTTGTATGGAGAGCAACTTGTCTGGTGTGTTTGGCAGATGGCGCCCTTTCGACTTAATGGATTTATCATGCGGAATTGAGTAACACTCCTCTTCTATAGGGATTGGAACAAATGTTTTATGGCTAGTCTGTTCTGATCCTCTTACTATAAACTGTAAGTCGTCTGCTGGCATAGGGCTTGGCTGTTTGTCTGGAAGGGAAGTTTATTCGTTTACTGCATCAGGACATTGAACAGCATTGGACTGGGGATGCCTCCTGTGGGGTTCGTTTTCGTGAACCCTCTTAAGCAGGTTTGTTGCTCTGAGCGTACTCGTACTTCTCTCTGTGTGGTAGTTCTGGAATCCACCAGCAACCTTCCTTTGGCCTTATTTTTGGCAGGCGTAGTTGTAATGGCCAAAAGGATTTGCTAGTTCTCGAGCTTTCTCAGGTGAGAAGACCACAGGGCTAGTTGTGTTATCCATATGATATCTCAAACGTCTTGTGCCTATGCCAGTATTCTCGGTATAAGCAAAGATGTGAGTGTGGGCTTACCTACTTTCCATGGAGTCAGTTGAGGCCATTCTTTCTCCAGTCTTCCTTCTGCAGCTGAGAGGGGTGGGCCTCGGCTTATCTGCAGACTCTGGGCTTGGAGATGGGCTGTATATCTGCATAGCCATTCCGGTAAGGAGTCTTGTACTGTCCGGCATTGATGAAAGCACGGCAGAGCCTCGTATCCGGCTGTACCGGCATGAGAGCATGGAAGTGAGTTATCCTGTCGGCGGGCTTTATCCTTGCTTCGTTTTAGCGACTTCTGGGTTCTTATGGTTGAATGGTCTGTCGAGTGTCATCTTCACTATTTGCAGGCCTCTTGGATCATTGGAGTCTGACCTGTCATGAGCGCCGTTGTTCTCTCCGCCTGTCTAGGAGGTTCTTGGTTGCTGCTCGGTCAGAGAACAGTTTTGATAATCTCTGCTTTCTTCTGGGTTTGGATGATTGGTGGTGGTGGGTGTTTGAGATGCCTTGTATAATATCTTTGTATAGGGTGGTGTGCTCGTTGAGTTCTGGCACCGTGGCCAGCTGCGTTTTATCTTCCCTGGTATCGCGGCTATGACTTGGGGGATATCTGTTTTATTTGCGTGGGATTTCTCCTATAACAGTTCTTCAGATATATTCACTCTATGGTTAGAGTTCTTTTCACCCCTGGAACAGTAAGTGCAGTAATCATTGTCTTCTTGATTAGGTTTTGTTTTTGGGATAGCCTCTTCCGCTAAGGTAGAGCACTTCGACCAATTGGTGAGTGGAGGGTTGTCTCATCCGCAGGTGCTGCATAAACCGGCTGTGATTTCATACACTTAATGGTGTTTCTTAGAGTCCCAGTCTGCCTTTTGAGTGTTGTATCTCTCATCTCCAGGGGTGGAGTGGGGAGTTTATTCACCTTCAGCACGTTATTAGGGTGGCGTGGTCTTTGGTCAGGCGTAGGTGTATCTGCCAGGAGGCCAGAAGGCTGTAGTGCACACTGAGACAGTTGAATCTAGCCTATCCCCTCGTGTGAGTGGGCTCTCCAGTGTTCAGGAGGCGGATCTCGTTCTGTCTTCAAGATGGTATATGGGTGTAGGCCGTCTTCATTTTGTAGGGGCTTACCGAGCAGGAAGGGATGATGTGCGTTGAAATCCCTCCTATGAGTGGCAGCGTGGTCGGCGGCAGAAGCAAATAATTGAGTAACCTCAGTGGGCCTTGGGTTCTTGTAGATGTTATGAACAGTTAATTCCCGTTCTTGGAGGTTGCTTTGGCGGCTGTGTCTCGATGTTTTCCCACATGGGTGCTGCGTGACATGCGGGGTATGTTGACTTGACCAGATCGTCATCTCTTGTTGCGGCTTGCGTGAAATGCTTCTTGTATGTCTTGTAGCTGAATTTGAGTAGTGGTGTTCTTGTGAAGTGTTTCTTGGGAGTATGATGTCTGGGCTTGTCGTTGGCTGCTGCTTCTTGTAGGAGTGTTTCTTGTTTTGTGCCTGGGCATTCCTGTTGGGATGTTCAGGTTGTTGCGTTTTTCACCATGTTTATTGGGGACTTCTGGTGGTCCTCGTGGAGATTTCTAAGTTCGATTCAACTGAATCAGGTCATGTCTTCGTGTTCTGTGGTTTTGCCTTCTGGGCGTGGTTCGGTTCAGGGGTTAGAGTCAGTTTTTTCTGGGGCTGTCGGTATCTTGGGGCTGTCGGTGTCTTGGGTTCTCTGGTGGCCTTGTTGGTGTAGAGTGTTCCTCGGCTGTTACTCGTGTGCGGACGGCGTGGCTTCCTCCTGGGGTGGCTGGAGCTGTGGCGGCTTGCCGAGGCTGCCATGAGTATTTGGGCTGTGTGGGTTGGATCTTGTGTTTGGTAGTCGGCTAGGCCCTCGAGTCGTCAGTACATTAGCTGGGTCTGATTGTATCTTCTGGTGTTTGGTGTGTGCTTCTTTTTTTTTTAAGTGGTTGTCGTTCTCTGCTTGGGTGGCTGAGGTGTGTGGCTGTTGAGTGCTGGGCTGCCTTTGGGTGTTGACTGGCTGAGGTTGTCTTTGTTGTTTGGGCCTTTGGGTTTCCCACTGGAGGTGGGTGGGGCTAGTGTGTGGTGGTTGGGGCGGTCTTGCTGCTGGTCGGTTTGCCTGGACCTCTTTGTTCTCTGGGCATCCAGGATTCCAGGCGTGGTGTTTGCCCCGCGGTTGGCACATAGGGGCGGTACCCATTTTCAGCTTGAGTAGAGGCGGGACTGTATGCCCCACGTTAAGCCTGTCACGCAGATACGCAGGTTCCCTATCGTGCACCTTGTCTGGTGGTGCCGTGCTTCTGGCATCTGAAGCACATGGCTCTGGGACAGAGGCCTCAGCAATAGATCCCCAGGTTTTGAGTCCTATGGTGCTGGGGTGAGCGTGATGCGTCTGAGCACTTGTTTCATGGTAGCCGTCTTGTCGGACAGGGGAGAGCATCTCTCGGCTGGGATCTTCAGGTGGTTTCTCCAGGGTTCGAGAGTGGTTCCTTTGGGTGCCGGAGGACTGCAGCTTCATCAGTTCTGGGCGGGTCTAAACGTTTGGAGTAATGGTG
>NW_024745460.1:165000-211750 GCF_018991925.1 Homarus americanus | reverse complement strand
TGCCATGCACATGTGTTGCGGTGTGTGAGAGTGTTGGTGGTGTGAGAGTGTTGGAGGTGTGTGAGAAGTTGTTGTGTGAGAGGTTGAGGTGTGTGAGTGTTGGTGGTGTGTGGGAGAGCGTTGAGTGTGAGTGTTGGAGGTGTGTGGGAGAGTGTTGAGGTGGGGAGAGTGTTGAGGTGTGTGGAGTGTGTGTGAGAGTGTTAGAGTGTGTGGGAGAGCAGAGGAGAGGGAATCGTGTTGGCGGGAGGCAGCAGCAGGCAGCAGCAGCATACCGGCGAATGTACCGCGCGCAGTTAGAGACGCAGCAGCGGTAGAGCGAGGACGAATGAGCGCGATGGGCGAGCGACGTTCACAGGTAGAGCGCTCGAGTGAGGCGAATGGTGAGAGACAAAGAGAGAATGAGTGAGTGAGAAAGAGACGAGTGAGACTGAAAGAGAGTAATGGCGCGAGGAGAGACCGAAAGAGAATGAAGCGAGAGACGAGCAGAGTGAGTGAGAATGAAAGAGCATCGAGTGAGAAGATCGGAAGAGAATGCGAGCGAGACCGAAAGAGAATGAGTGAGATCGAAAGCAGCGAGTGACCGAAAGAGCACCGAAAGAGAATGAGCGGCATATTCCAGGCAGCAGTCGAGGAGAGACCGGTTAGCAATGAAAGTGAGAGATCAAAGAGAGAATGAGTGAGTGAGAGACCGAAAGAGAGACGAGTGAGAGACTTCAGAGAATGAGCGAGTGAGACTGAAAGAGAGAATGAGTGAGAGTACCTGAAAGAGAATTATGAGAGACAGAGAGAAGCGACGGCGAGATAAAAGAGAGAATGAGTGAGTGAGAGACTGAAAGAGAGAATGAGTGAGAGACTGAGAGCATGAGTGAGTGATGAAAGAGAGAATGAGTGAGAGACTGAAAAGAGAGAATGAGTGAGAGAGTTTCTAATGGGTGAGAGACAAAAGAAAGAGAGAATGAGTGAGTGAGAGACTGAAAGAGAGAATGAGGAGAGACTGAAAGAGAGCAATGAGTGAGTGAGAGACTGAAAGAGAATGAGTGAGAGACTGAAAGAGAGACGAGGAGTGAGAGACTGAAAGAGACGAGTGCAGACTGAAAGAGAATGAGTGAGAGAGACAGACAGAGCGAATGGGTGAGAGACAGAAAGAGAGAGCATCAGTTATAACGAGTGAGAGCAGCAATGAGTGAGACCATATATAGTCGAGGAAGTGAGAGAGACTCATATAATGAGCATTCCAGCAGAGAACAGAGTATAATGAGTGAGACCGAAAGAGAATGAGTGAGACAGCATTTGAGAAAGCGAATGGGTGAGAGACAGAAAAGAGACGAGTGAGTGAGACTGAAAGAGAAATGAGTGAGTGAGAGACCGGAAAGAGAATGAGTGAGACCAAAGAGAATGAGTGAGAGAGAGAATGAGGAGAGACTGAAAGAGAATGAAAGTGAGTGAGATCTGTTATAGAATGAGTGAGAGAGAGAGAATGGGTGAGAGCCAGAGATAAAGACAGATGACAGACAGACATACTGGGGCCCCACGATTCTTTATTTTATCACCATATTACAAATAAAATACAGTTCTGTAATATAGGCCAATTACAAGACTGTACCTTGAAACAAACTAACTGTAGCTGCATTGAGACACTCACCTGAGAACAAAGACCATTGATATTATGTATTTCAATAGTCCTCTCTCTCTCTCTCTCTCTCTCTCTCTCTCTCTCTCTAGTTTTATTCCTGTCACTTATCCTCATTCACAAACATCTCATTTCCCACTGGTTTTCTCATCCATTTCCTTTTACTTCTCCACTCCTCTCTTCCTTCACCCTCTCTTTTCTCCTCCTCTCTCTCTTCTTCTCCACTCCTCTCTTCCTTCTCACCCTCTCTCTTCACTCTTCTTCACTCCCTCTCTTCCTTCTCCACTTCCTCCCTTCTCTCCAATACCCTCCTTCCTTCTCCACCTCCTCTCTTCTTCCATCAGCACATTCGCGTTCCTTCTTTCACGCTTTCTCGTTCATCATCCTGCTCCCCATTTCCACCTTCATCCCTCCTCTTCTTCCTCCTTCCTCACTCGATGTCCGATAGTGAGGAGTGCTAAGACAGGCAAGTGAAAGCAACATGGGCAGTGAGGACGAGCTGAGGCGATGAGAAGTGTTGAACAAGCAAGGCCAGGCGGGCAAGAGGCAGAGGCGGGGAGTGAGGCCAGGCACACACTGCAACATTACGTGAGACATATCGAGGCTGGGGGACCAGCCTCTGTCAGCCTCATCCCGGCTCCAATAGGGGGTGGAGAGGAGATGGGGATAGGTGGGAGAGGAAATGGAAAGGCAATGGGGAGGAGATAGTAGTGAAGGAAATGGGAGGAGGAGTAAGAGAAAGGAGGATAGTGGAAGGAGATTAGAGGTGAACAGGGGATGGAAGGAGAGAGTGAGAGGATAGAGGAAGGGGTGATGAAAAGAGAGGGAGAGATAGAAGAGGGTGAAGGGATGGATGATGGATGGGGATAAAAATGGGTTATAGAGAATGGGGAGGAAGGATAATGGAAGAAGCGATGAAAAAGACGGATGGATATATAGAAGGAGCTAGGGATGGTGGATAGAGGGAGAATGGTGGAGAGAGAGAGAGGGATGATGATAGTAGGAGGATGATGGCAGAGTAGCAGCGATGATGGAGAGAGTATAGCGATGGATAGCGACGATAGAGAGGATGATGGATGCAGAGAAGCTGCGCTGCTGAATGGGAAAGACAGTATATAAAGGAGTAATAGTGATAAAAGAAGGCAATGTCAAATAATGACGAGAAGACAGAGATGCCTTTGTGCCAAGTGATGCAAGGGAGAGCAGGAAGGAGGAACAGCGCACAGGAGTGAATGCCTGCATGTGTATGAGCGAAGTATAGTATCGATGAATGGCAGGGAAAGGATGAAGAGAGGAAAAGAATAGAACAGGTCGTACTGGCGTTCATAGCCTCTCATTTTGATAGAGTCAGCAAATTGGGCGCGCCGTGAGAGAGACAGCATACAGCAGGCCTCTGCATTTATATTGCGATTCTCTTTGCCACAGTTCTCAGCAGTTGGTCATTATGAGTATCTTCTACTTTGCGTTTAAATACCTCCCAAAATTATTGTCGTGGGAGTGATGATACAATATCATACTACTGGTCGATACCGCAGGTGACTGTCGACAGCAATCACCAAATGTTTGACCATTTCCATTGCATATGTGAACAAGGCCATCGTTGCCCGAGGTCATTCACAGCCGCTTCATTTCTGTCATCTCCAAGTATTGATTGATGCCGCACTCACATGCTCTGTGCAATCTCAGGTGATACAAACATTTTCAAGTACAGTATAGGGCTCATGGCTTCTGGAGGCGTATTTTTAACAGGTTCAGTCGAGCCCGCATATTACAGATGTTCAGTGTCATGCTGCGGCGTTGATACTGTCTAAATAACCAACACGGAGGGTGACCACAACCAGTACGGTAGATAGAGAGTGTATCAGTGACAGGATGACTGGAGAGTCGGAAATATCGAAATGCCTAGTAATTATGCAGAAATGAGATACAATCCCACTAACGTCTTTAGCGAGTAACAGAGCGGCGAGAATAATAAAAGCGATAATCATTGCAGTGGCCCAGGGACAAGAGCAGTCATGCATTACCTGACGCGATTACTGAAGAAAACGATATTGCAGAAAACGAATGACAAAGTTTTATTTGCACCAGTAATAATAGATAGTAATAATAAAATATACTGAGAGTGCAAGAGCGACAATTATATAAAGAATAGGTCTGAGAATGAATTATGAGGAAACAAGAATGATAGATATTAATGATAACATAAAAGCGATGGCCGGGGTGGACGGTGAGGAAATTCAGACGGAAGGCAGAAAGAGATGGACAGAGGGAGAGAGGATGCATATGATATGGTACAGGATGTCAAGTCTTCAGAAGATTAACCGAGATGATGAGGAAGCAGAAATTGTCAGAGCCAAAGTTGTCCATTTTAGTGGTGTTTTATTTTGGGAAATGTTTTTTTATTTTTTACTTCAGAGTTTGTGTTGTTTATGTCCTGACAGCTTGTTAAAGAATGAGTGAATGATGTCATTAAGTGCTCACTGTCATATTCACCGAAACAAAAGCAGTCTACGACAATGCGACTACGCTGCAACTATATCATTTGCGCTGAGTTTGCTTATGTAGATTTTGCTTATATTAGCATACAGTATAAACATATATCATAATACCCTGAAACAAAGCAGTACCCCGAGTTATTTGATGAGACGCACTTGGGAACCTGCGCTATATTGCCCATTGTCGGCATAGTCTTGTATTTTGCCTTCATAGTGAGCACATGTTTGTGTCTAAGTCGGTTTCAGTCTTGCTGTTACAAATATACTGTTGTGTGGGGAAATGAGATATTACTGATCCTCTCCCCTCGTATATTTAGGTCGAGAATACATGGCGAAATGCCACAAGTGGCTAATTATTTGCAGTTTTGCAGTCACGACTGTTCAAAACTGTCGCAGTGTCGGCCGCGGGAATTCGCGTTAGTCTCTGTTTTGCAGCTTTATTTTTTGCTGTTATTTGTCTGCCTGGAAGTTTCAGCGAATTATATCGTGTATTATTGATTTTTGAGCTGGCTGTATGTAGCTTAGTGGGCTTGAGAGAAGTTTGAGCTTTGTGTATAATCTCAACATTTGATGGTGCCTGTATAGTCTTTGCAAGCACCAGCTAACATTGATGTGTGTAGTGCGTGTGTGAGCCTGCACATGCCTGTATTAGAATGGCACATAGAACACGCGCACGTGTGTGTGTGTGTGTGTGTTGTTGGGTCAGGTCACTGTTATGACAGTAACAATCACCAGTTGCTGGCCTTTTTCCAATGACATGATTAGTGATCAAGTTGCTGCTCAGTTGAGAAATAATTGCCAGACTATAATATATATATATATATATATATATATATATATATATATATACATATACATATATATATATATATATAGTTATCTTGATATCAATGGGGGAGTGGAAGAATGATTTTGTTTTTATACAGCATGGTATAATGCCATATATCATACCTTCTCTGAAAACAAAGAGTACCATGGATTTAGTATCTCATACAAATTGCTGAGAGCATCAACATATATCTATCCATCGCCTTTCCATTAGATCTACATGAAATAAGGGTATATGCTACAAGGTTGTTATATACAGCAGCATATAGCTATATATATATTATTAGAGAACGGTAGTAAAGGCCCGAGAGATACATCTGGCTTTATCTCAGACGCTATCACACTGTTGCCATATATATATATATTATTATATATATATATTATATATTTCATGTAGATCCACAATGGAAACGGATAAGATATATTTGATATATAACAGGTTCCCAAGAATACAACAGTGTGTATAAGGAATCCAAACTTTCAATATTTCATCCATGGAGATTTTCTTTTGTTTTTCCAGAGGTATTATATGATATATGGCATTATACCGTATACTGTATAAAACAAAATCCGTTGTTTCTTTCTCCGTGTGATTTTTATATATATATATATATATATATATATATATATATATATATATATATATATATATATATATATATATATATATATATATTATAGTCCTGTATATGCCAAGTGCTTCTCGAAACAGACAGCTTGATCACTATCATGTCAGGTGACTACAAAGGCCAGTAACTAGTGATTGTTGCTGTCATGCAAGTATTGTATTAACCAAACACACACACACACACACACACACGTGCGTGTTCCTGTGGATGTACTCATTCTAATACAAGTACATATTTTCCCACCCCTGCACGTGCAAGATATATAGGCGTACGCACGCGCGCACACACACACACACACATATCAAATGTTAACAGTTATACACAAAGATATACAGGCACAGCACGCGCACACACACACACACACACATCAAATGTTGTTATACACAAAAACATTAAACTGACAAATCTCTCAAAACATATTTTCTTCATAAAAGTACATACAGTATATCCAAAATCAAATAACTGCACAAAAATACGATGCATGAGAACCTGCTAAATGTAGACGAGATAAAAATGGCTGCTTAAAAAAGCTCTACAAAACAGGAATTCAAACGCAGATTCCAATATAGCAGCAAAAGTTGCACGACATCACTACTCACGTGACAGTTTTGAAAGTCTCGACGATGACTTGCAAACTACACCGTGTTATATAAGACCACTTGAGCATTTCACCATTATGTTTCTGGTACACAAATATACGAGGAAAGTCCACATTATTATCCTCGTTTCCACACAGCGACGACAGTTATGGTGTTGTAACAAGATAACCCAAGAAAACTGGAAACCGATAACAGACACAAACCTTAGTGGTGCTTACTTTATGAAGGCAAATACAAGACTGTGCAGTGATAGGCAAATAACAGGTTCCTAAGAATACAACAGTGCATATGAATCCAAACTCTTCAATATTTCATCCATGGAGATTTTCTTTTGTTTTTCCAGTATTTCTAGATATATGGCATTATACCGTATACTGTATAAAACAAAATTTACATAAACAAACTCAACAAAGTATTGATTATAGTTTACCTAGTATAACTCCCTAGCGTAATGAATCGCATTTGTCGTAGATAGCTTTTGTTTCAGTGGGTACGAGTGAGCGCTTATGTGGCGTCAGAACAAACACTCGATAACAACGCACCAATAAAAACAATCGGACATAAACCCAACACAAAAATACAGAATAAAAAATAAAAAAATACCAAAATAAAGAAGTTTCCCTAAAATAAAACACCACTAGAGAAAAATGACAGCTTTTGATACGGCAGCCTCTTCTTAAGCCTCATCACATCTCCGAGTTGATCTTCATACATCATCCTTGGAGACGGGCATCTCTCCCATCAGCATCCATCCTTCACCCTTATCCTAGCCCTTCCTTTACGCTATCTTTTACATCCCTTCTCCCTCCTCCTCTCTATCCATCTCTTTCACCTTCCATCTACCTCCACCCGACCATCCACCCCCACGGTATGTTTTCCATCGCTTTTATGTTATCATTCTGTTCTCTTTTATTATCTATCATTCTTGTTTTCCTCATAGACTTTCATTCTCAATTTCTTCTTATATAATTTATCACTCTTGCTTTTCAGTATATTTTTATTATTACTATCTATTATTACTTTAGTTACTGTAAACTTTTAATCATTCACGTTTTCTATAATTTATTTTCTCCGTTTTCTTTAGTATCCTTGTTCAAATTAGTTTTATTTCATATTTCTCTTATTACCGTTTTCTATTAGTTATCCTTTATTATTCTCACCTTCCTGTTACAACTCTCCTTCATTCATTCACAAAGACTGTTGTTAAAATCCAGGACAATCAACATCACTATTCCTTTTACATAATTATTTTTAAACATTTCAGTATTTCCATTTCTCCAATTATCACACTCTTCCTTATCCCCTTTATTGCACTTTTCCTCTCTTCCCTTATCATACTCTCATCTTATTTCTACATTACTTGATTATTATAGTCACCCTCCTCAAATGAACCGATCCGGACAAGTTTATTTAGACAGATATCAACGCCTGTATATTACTGAAACATCTGTAAAATACCGACATGGGTGAGGCTTGACAGCTGAACCTCTATTAAAATACGACGCCTTCAGAAATATAATTTATATACTGTACTTAGAATGTTTATATCACCTGAAGATTTAACACCCATGTTTATATCACCTGAAGATTACACACCCCAATGTTACCTGAAGGATTTTAGGTTAGGTTAGGTTGTTAGTTTAGCTTAACATTTGGGTATTTAATCATCATGTGAAATATACGAGGGTGTCTAATCCCAGGTGCTCTGAAATATCTTATCTGTTGGTGATAGGTAATAAATATTGGATATACACCTGAACTAATGCAATATTGAAACAAAACAAACTTATATGAAATTACAGCATCAAATATTAACACAATCAATAACACACAAATCACCACTGGAATAACAAAGGAAATAAATAACAATGAATAGCCTCCAGATTTAAACATTAAAAAATATATTCCTATATACAATAGAAATAATTAAATGACACTATAATTTAATTGATTATATGCGACCAATTAAAACCTGCAGTGTAGTGTTGAAGGCTGTGTGTGTGTGGGGTATGATATTGTACTCCATCACTCCAAGACAATGCAATGGAGTTTTGGGAGGATGCAAATTATAAAGTAGAGGTCTCATAGTTATGGCGTGCCTTGCTTACCTAGAACCCCTAATATTAAAGGAAATCATAATATAAATGCAGAATACTTTTTGTCTATCTGTCCGTCTGTCTCTCTCTCACGTACCTTAATTTATGACTCTATATCAAATGAAGGTAAATATATGAACTTTGGAACACGACCTTAATGTTCTCATATAGTTCTTCCTCCTCCCTCTCTTCCTCTTCATCACGCTTTCCTCTTATGCCATTCATCATATTCTCCTCACTCTCCTTCATTACACACATACAAACATTCACCTCTCTCTCTTCTTTCCCTTCCTCCTTCCTCCTCTCTCCCTTCACATCCTTACAACACAAAACATGGTTATCGCTTTCTCCTCTTCTTCTCGTCATCTCTCTCCTGTTCTCTGTTGACATTCACCTTCTTTATCAGTCACCTATTCTCCTTTATCATACTGTCTCTTTCCCCATTCTAATCAACAGTACAATTTCCATTCCTCACGTCGAGACCCTCTATCCATTATCCTCCTCTCTCTATCCATCATCCCTCCTTCTCTCTCTATCCATCATCCCTCCTCTATCTATCATCCCTTCTCTCTCTCCATCATCCCTTCTCTCTCCATCATCCCTCTCTCTCTCTCTCTCTCCATCATCCCTCCTCTCTATCCATCATCCCTCCTCTCTCTCTCCACCATCCCTCCTTCTCCCCATCCACCATCCCTAGCTCCTTCATATATCCATCAAGTCTTTTCATCCTTCTTCCTATCCATTATCCTTCCTCCCCATTCTCTATAACCCGCATTTTTATCCATTATCCTCCCCCCGTCCATCCATCCCTTCACCCCTCTTCCTATCTCTCCTTTTCATCACCCTTCCACTCTATCCTCCCTCACTCTCCCTTCCATCCCCTGTTCACCTCTAATCTCCCTTCCACTATCCCTCCCTTTCTCATCCACCTCCTCCCTCCTCCCATTCCTTCACCCCCTCATCTCCCTCCCCCCACATTACCTTCCATTCACACCTCCCCCACCTCTATCCTCCCCATCTCCCTCCTCCTCCCTCATTAAGATGCAGTGGGAGAGGGCTGATAAGGGCTGGTCCCCGGCCTCAAGATGTAGCTTCCGATACTCTTGTGGAAGTCTCACGAGAATACTCACATGAATGTTTTGATATGTGCCCCTGCCTACCTGCCTCCCCTCCTACTTGCCTAGCCCCTCCTCCTTCCCCCGCCTCTGCCTGCCCTCCTCCTTGCCTGCCCTTGCCCATGCTTAACCCCTCCTGCCCCTGCTAACACCTCCCTACCCACTTCATATACCTCCTTCATCCCCTCCTACCCGTATCGGTCCCCTTTCCACCCCTCTCATCCCTGTCTGCCTCCTCCTTTATCGACATATCAGGTGTGGGAAGGGGAGAAAGGGAAAGAAGAGGAGGGATGAGGAGGAAGAGGAGATAATAAATAGGAAACAGGACGGTGAGAGAACGAGAAAAGGTGTGAAAGAGGAGACAGATGTGCGAGAGGGAGTGGAGAAGGAAGAGAGGGTGTGGGAGAAGGAAGAGAGGGTGGAGAAGAGAGGGGTGGAGAAGAAGAGAGGGAGTGGAGAAGGAAGAGAGGAGGAGAAGGAAGAGAGGGGTAGAAGGAAGAGAGGGGGTGGAGAAGGAAGAGAGGGAGGAGAAGGAAGAGAGGGGGTGGAGAAGGAAGAGAGGGGTGGAGAAGGAAGAGAGGGGGGAGAAGTAAAGGAGAGAATGGATGAGGAGAGCCAGTGGGAAATGAGATGTTTGTGAATGAGGATAAGTGACGGAATAAAACTAGAGAGAGAGAGGACTATTGAAATACATAATAATATCAATGGTCTTTTTATTCTCAGGTGAGTGTCTCAATACAGCTACAGTTAGTTTGTTTCAAGGTACAGTCTTGTAATTGGCCTATATTACAGAACTGTATTTTATTTTGTAATATGGTGTCTAAAATAAAGTCATTAGGTTGGGGTGTAATTCTGTCTGTCTGTCTGTCTTTATCTCTTCTGTCTCACCCATTCTCTCTCTCACTCATTCTCTCTTTCAGTCTCACCACTCATTCTCTCTTTCAGTCCTCACTCATTCTCTCTCTCACTCATTCTCTCTTTTAGTCTCTCACTCATTCTCTCTTTCTCTCCCTCACCACCTGCTCTCTCTTCAGTCTCTCTCACTCATTCTCTTCTCCTCACCCATTCGCTCTCTCTCTGTCTGTCTCTCTCACTCATTCTCTTTCAGCCCTACTCAGTCTCTCTCTCACTCATTCTCTCTTTCAGTCTCTCACTCACTCATTCTCTCTTCCAGTCTCTCACTCTCTCATTATTTCTTCCAGTCTCTCACTCTTTCTCTCTTTCAGTCTCTCACTCACTCATTCTCTCTTTCAGTCTCTCACTCACTCATTCTCTCTTTTTGTCTCTCACCCATTCGCTCTCTCTCTGTCTGTCTCTCTCACTCATTCTCTTTCAGTCTCTCACTCATTCTCTTCAGCCCTCACTCACTCATTCTCTCTTCAGTCTCTCACTCATTCTCTCTTCAGTCTCTCACCTACTCATTCTCTCTTTCAGTCTCTCACTCATTCTCTCTTTCAGCCCTCACTCACTCATTCTCTCTTTTGTCTCTCTCACCCATTCGCTCTCTCACTCATTCTCTCTTTCAGTCTCTCACTCATTCTCTCTTTCAGTCTCTCACTCACTCATTCTCTTCAGTCTCTCACTCATTCCTTTCAGCCCTCACTCACTCATTCTCTTTGTCTCTCACCCATTCGCTCTCTCTGTCTGTCTCTCTCACCATTCTCTCTTTCAGCCCTCACCATTCTCTCTTTCAGCCCTCACTACCATTCTCTCTTCAGTCTCTCACTCATTCTCTCTCTCACTCATTCTCTCTTTCAGTCTCACTCATTCTCTCTTTCAGTCTCTCACTCACTCATTCTCTCTTTCAGTCTCTCACTCATTCTCTCTTTCAGTCTCTCACTCACTCATTATTTCTTTCAGTCTCTCCCTCATTCTCTCTTTCAGTCTCTCACTCATTCTCTCTTTCAGTCTCTCACTCATTCTCTCTTTCAGTCTCTCACTCATTCTCTCTTTCAGTCTCTCACTCATTCTCTCCTTCAGTCTCTCACTCACTCATTCTCTCTTTCAGTCTCTCACTCATTCTCTCTTTCAGTCTCTCACTCACTCATTCTCTCTTTCAGTCTCTCACCCATTCGCTCTCTCTGTCTGTCTCTCTCACTCGGGCGCCATTGTCTACCTGTGGGCGTCACTCGCCCACATCAACATCGTTCATTCCACTCCTTCTACCTCACTTCTAACGCGTCTCTAACATTCTTATCACTTATTTACATTCCTCAGTTTATTTCTTTCTCTCTCTCTCTCTCTCTCTCTCTTTATCCATCCTCTCTTTTTATCTACCTCCACCAACACAGTTCCATCTCCTACATACCTCCTCCAACAACACTCTCCCATACACCTCCAACACTCTCCCACACACAACCAACACTCTCCCACACACCTCCAACACTCTCCCACACACCACCAACACTCTCCCACACACCACCAACACTCCACACACACCTCCAACGCCACACACCACCAACACTCTCCCCCACCTCCAATACTCCCACCATGTACTCTCCCACACCTCCAACACTCTCCCCACACCAACACTCCTCCCACACACCACCAACCTCCCACCACCAACCTCTCCCACACACCACCAACACTCTCCCACACACACCTCCAACACTCTCCCCTCCAACACTCTCCCACACACCACCAACCTCTCCCACACACCATAACCTCTCACACACCTCCAACACTCCCACACACCTCCAACACTCCCACACACACCACCAACACTCTCCCCACTCTCCCCCCTGTGCTCCCACACACCCCTCCAACACTCTCACACACCACCAACACTCTCCCACACACCACCAACACTCTCCCACACACCACAACCTCTCCCACACCACAACACTCTCCCACACACCACCAACACTCTCCCACACACACCTCCAACACTCCCACACCTGCTTGCCTCTCCCACACTCTCCCACACACCAACCTCCCACACACCTCCAACACTCTCCCACACACCAACCTCTCCCACCACCAACACTCTCCCACACCACCAACCTCCCACCTCTCCCACACACCAACACTCTCCCACACCTCCAACCTCTCCACACACACCACCAACACTCTCCCACACCACCAACACTCTCCCCACACCACCAACACTCTCCCACACCACCAACACTCTCCCACACACCCATAACCTCTCCCACACACACCTCCAACACTCCCACACACCACCAACACTCCCACACTCTCCCACCAACCTCTCCCACACACCACCAACACTCTCCCACACACCTCCAACACTCTCCCACACACCAACACTCTCCCACACACCACCAACACTCTCCCACACACCACCAACACTCTCCCACACACCTCCACCTTCTTCAGCCAAACATCTTCTTTCCCGTCTTCTTTATCTCAGGTCTCTCACCGTTATCTCCTCACCCTCTGCTCGCCCCCTTCTCACCATCTGCTTATCTCTCTCTCTCTCTCTCTCTCTCTCCCGTGTCCTATTATTATCTCCAAGCCCACGGTTAAGGGGTCTGTCTGTCTGTCTGTCTGTCTGTCTTTCTGTCTGTCTGTTTGTCTGTCTCTCTGTCTACTCGCCTGTTTTCCGTTCATTCCTCATTCCGTTTATCCGTCGATTCGTTTCTCCATGTCTATTCGTCTAGCATTCTGTTTATTCGTCCGTTCGTCCATCTGCCCGTTTTTAAGTTCACCCCCACCCCAACTACCCATCAATTCGTCCGGAAGGCGCGCACGCACACACACACACACACAGCTCTCCAGTGTATACACAACATTCATACTTCCCAAGCTCACCTATGCCTCCCCCACCTGGTCTTCCTCCCTAAATGCCACACAACGTAAACACCTAGAAAAAGTGCAAAAGAGGGCATGCAAGATTATTCTCTCCCCTTCCTACTCCACATATCAAGAAGCGCTCAACACACTGACCCTTTCGACTCTCACTGACCATCACCACGGCCTCATCTGCAAATTTGGTAAGAAGCTTCTACACCATCCCCGACACCGGCCCCTACTACCACCTGAGATCCCCTGTCCGAGAATTGCTGTTCGACACCACAACCGCATCCAGCCCATACGTGCACGAACTGATCGCTATAAGAACAGCCCAGTCCCAACCATTGTAAAAATTATCAATAACATGTAATAAATCAGTGTATTCACTCCCAGTAAACACTGCTCCCTACACTGTCACTATGTTGAAATGAACTGTAGTTTGAGCTGATCCCCATCTAAGTTACTATATGTCTTATTTGTGTCACTTATGTCACTTGTATATTATTTGTAATTCGTAACCCATTCCCCAAATATGTAACTGTATATTTTCAGCCTTCTGGCTGCCAAGCTCTTTCAATAAACCGTTAATTATTATTATTATTATTATTACACACACACACACACACACACACACATACCCATATCTCGCCTTAGTTCCAACGCCTGTAACCTTAGTACACCTATAAACACTAATTAGAGAAGTTAAAGTAAATTATCTTTGTTTTACTTTTTGTGTTACTCCGTGTTCCTTTAGTGTTTCTTTTTGTTACTTTTGTCTTCGTTTGTGTTTCTCTGTGTGTTACCTTTGTTTCTTTTTGTCATTTTTTGTGTTACTTTTGCGATCCATCTTTTTTCTCTTTGTGTTACTTTCGTGTTACTTGTTCCTTTTTTTTTCCTCCAGTGTGTTACTTGTCTCTCCATCTACTGACTTATGTTACCTTTCGCCTCATTTATTTTTTCGTCATTTTGGGGAACTTTTGCTCGTCATTTTCCCCTTTTTATTCACGTCTTTTTGGGGAAACTTATTCGTCACCGACTTTTTTTTATTTTTGTTTTTAATTTCGTCTTTTTGGGGGAAACTTTAACTCGTCACTTGATTTTTTCCCTTTCGTCACCTATTTTGCATAACTTCTTTTCTTTACATATTTCGACTTTCTTCCCTTTTCCCCCCTAGACTCACCGTGTCATATTCCCTGAACCAATATTTACGGTAAATAATATATATTTTGGTGACCTTATCAATCAAGGTCAAAAGGTCACATGGGTAGAGCAGCTTAGGTCAGAGGGTCAGTGGGTCGCTTTCTACTGCAGTCACTGGGAGAGAGAGAGAGAGAGAGAGAGAGAGAGAGAGAGAGAGAGAGAGAGAGAGAGAGAATATTGTAAACACTTTATTTCATCCGTAAAAAATAAAACTTTCAAAAGACAGTATATATATATTTTAATTCTTTTACTCATTCATGGTTTATTTTTCATTTGCACTTCCATTTATTTTTTTTCACAATTCATCTTTATTTATTTTTTTCACTAAAGATGATTAAAACGAAAAATCTTAACAGTCGCATAAAATTGGTCGTTTATCTCTGAGAACTACAGCCCCTAGGAACGCTATCATTGGCTGTCGGATTAACCAAATAGCTCAATGACAACATCAACAACAAGAGAACCATCACTATACGTACACACGAGAACCATCACTATACATACACACAAGAGAACCATCACTATACGTACACACAAGAGAACCATCACTATACGTACACACAAGAGAACCATCACTATACGTACACACAAGAGAACCATCACTATACGTACACAGAGAACCATCACTATACGTAACACACACAACAAGAGCCTACGCAACCACAGCACTAACACGAGACTCTACACACAATGACTTACCAACAAGAGAGACAAGGTGGAAAAAAATATATACATAGACAAGTGTTTGGTTTGAGCATGATAAGAACACGACCATCAGTAGTTCCCGTTTATGGTGCAGTAGATAATGTTATAAGTGGTGTGTGTGTGTGTGTGTGTGTGTGAGGACACCAGGTATGAAGGATTATTGTGAATAATTATGTCTTACATATTTATAAAGTACACACACACATACACACACACACACACACACACACACACACACTACAGAGGTCATGGCTATAAAACTACTTCATACCAATACATAAAATAATAATAATAATAATAATACCAAATTCTATGTTATTCTCCCTTAATTTCCCCAATACAGGTCTTCCCCCTCCCCCCCTGGAACCTTTCCCCCTTGACCCCTGAGAGGCAGTAGGGGTGGCGTGGCGTGATGCCAAAGCCTCCCCTGGACCCCCCTGAGAGCAGTGGGTGGCGTAGCGTGGAGTGTAAACCTCCCCTGGACCCCCTGAGAGCAGTGGTGGCGTAGCGTGATGTAAACCTCCCCTGGACCCCTGAGAGCGTGGGTGGCGTAGCGTGATGTGAACCTCCCCTGGACCCCCTGAGAGCAGTAAGGTGGCGTAGCGTGATGTAAACCTCCCCTGATTCCCCCTGAGGCAGTGAGGTGGCGTGATGTAAGCCTCCCCTGGACCCCCTGAGGCAGTGGGGTGGCGTAGTGATGTAAACCTCCACCTTGACCCCCCTGAGGAGCAGTAAGGTGGCGTAGTGATGTAAACCTCCACCTTGACCCCCCTGAAAGGCAGTAAGGTGGCGTAGCGTGATGTAAACCTCCCCTGGACCCCTAGAGGCAATCAGGTGGCGTAGCGTGATGTAAACCTTCCCCTGGACCCCCTGAGAGCAGTAAGGTGGCGTAGCGTGATGTAAACCTCCCTGGACCCCCTGAGAGCAGTGAGGTGGCGTAGCGTGATGTAAACCTCCCCCTGCCTCTAGAAAAACGCCTCAAACAAGTTATTTAAGCTGGATTATAATGCTTACCTCACAGCTTCCAAGAATCACATAATGAAACGTGGGAGATCTGCCTACCATGGATACGTTAACAGTGTGGGAGGGGGGGGAGTTGTATTGGGAGGGGAAAGGGAGGGAAGGGTGTGAGGGGTTGTACTGGGGGGGTGTGCTCCTCCAGTACAGACCCGAAATTGAAGTGTTTTTAGTAGTGGCTTCTGGAGGACTTTTTTTTTCAGCCAAGAATTATTGATACTTGAGTTTATATTTATTTAATATTTTTGTCTAGTTCTATACAGTTCCTCTCCCTCTATCTCTCTCTCTCTCTCCTTCCATTTTCCCTTCTACGTCTTCTCTCTCTCTCCTTCTCTTTCCCTCTTCTACTTCCTCCTCCCCACGCTCTCTCTCTCTCTCTCTAGCGTGATAGTGACATGAATATGACTTCCTCCACGCCATTGTTCATCATCATCATCATCATCACCATCATCATCTTCCCTCCCTCACCCCTTTCACTCCTTATCATTTTCTCTCCCTCTTTATTATTTTCTCTCACATTCCTGTCTCTCCCTATTCTTTTTTTTGCCTTTATCACTTTCCCTTCCCATTTGCCCTCTCTTTATCACCATTTCTCCCCTCCTAGCACCCTTTTTCCCCTCTTTATCTCTTTCTCTCCCCTCCTAGCACCCCTTTCCGCCCCCTCTTTATCACTTTCTCTCTCCTCCTAGCACTCCATCTTTCCCCTCTCCCACTCCCTCCCCTCTCTGATGGTGTGTGTGGGGGCATATGACCTCCTCCACGCCACTGCTCGCAATAATCCAACACCAGTTAATAGTGTGGGGATTTTTTCCGCCTGTCCTAACGCCGAAATAATTTGTCATTCGTGCAATAACCGGTACGAGACACAGGGGGCGATAGGATCAAACGTCTCCACCAGCCTTGCACGCCCTTCCTCCCTCTCTCTCTCTCTCTCTCTTCTCCTTCTTTCTCTATATCTCTCCTTTCTCCATCACGGATTAAGGAAGGAAAGATGGAGGGAAGGAGGGAGGGAGGGATTAGATGAAGGAAGGAGAACACCCCCCCCCCCTTATCTCTCTCTTGCTCTCTCTCCTGCCCGACGCCACGAAGGAGGGGAAGGAAGGAAGAAGGGAAGGAGAGAGAATGGAGGAAGGAGGAGAGAGGGAATAAATGAAAGAACACACTCCCTCCCTCCATCTCTCTCCCTTCTGCGCCCCGCCGACACGGGGTGAAGGAAGGAGATGGAAGAAGCAGGGAGAGAGGGATGAGATAAAGGAGGGAAGGAGGAAGAGAAAATGCCCCTTACTTTCCTCCTTCACGCGCGCCGCTACAGAAGGAAAGAAGGGGGGAAAGAGGGAGAGTGGGATTGAAGGAAGGAAGGAAAACCCCATTCTTCCCTCCCACCCATGAGCCGCCAAGGAGGAAGGAGGGAGAAAAAGAAGGAAAGAGGAGGGAGAAAATGAAGGAAAGAGGAGGGAGAAAAAGAAGGAAAGAGGAGGGAGAAAATGAAGGAAAGAGGAGGGAGAAAAAGAAGGAAAGAGGAGGGAGAAATCGGAACATAGAGATAGAAATACGAAGGTAGGGGTGAAGGAGGAAGGGAGAGAAGAAATAAAGGGAGAAAGATAAGAAGAAAGGGAGAGAAGAGAAGGAGAAGACAAGACACAAGAGGGTGAAAAGCGAAAACGAGAGAGAGAGAGAGAGAGAGAGAGAGAGAGAGAGAGAGAGAGACCAACCCAATTTAACCTAACCTAACCAAACCAAACCTTCAGGACAAGAAAACAAAAAATACAATAAAGTAAAAAAATAAAAGTCACATCAAATCTCACTCATTTCTTAAACGAGCAAAATAATTAAAGTTGTAAATCATAAGAACAACAACAACGAAGGTAAAAGTAATAATTCAGGTTAATTTACTTAATGGTCTACCTAATTAACAAAGGTGAAACACATGGTCTCTCTCCACTGCATAACACTATTATGGCACGGGGTTATGGCAACTATGTCAACCGTATATGAAGTTCAAAGTTATAATCGTTGCCATTATGAAGCGGGAATTCTATGGCAATTATCTCAGCCGTGTATGAAGTTCAAAATTATAGCCGTTGCCATATATAAGATACAAAAAATTATGGCAACAAAGTCAACTTAAAACGAGTAACACAATACCATCCTGGGTCATATAATCCATCATCTCGTACACAAAATAAAGGTTATGGCAACTATGTCACCTCAATATAATGCTCAAAATGGCATCTGCTTCCATACACGTGAAAGCCACACAGCAATACTCTAAGGTAGTTTGTGGTGGTAGCCTATGACAACACCTGTTTATAACTTGTAATCACTGCCACTAAAATGATTCGAAGATGTTTAACCTCTTTCAGAATTTCCTGTACACTAGAACGATATGTTGTTACTCAGAAGAGGCAAACGGTACTCTAAGCTTTGTCAATAAATTTGTTAACCGTAAATAAAAACTGTTCTCCTAAAGCCTTTAAATCAATGTTTGTGACAGTGATCAAATAATAATAATAACAATAATAATAATAATAATAATAATAATAATAATAATAATAATAATGATACTACTACTACTACTACTACTAATAATAATAATGATAATACTAATAATAATAATAATAATAATGATACTACTACTACTACTACTAATAATAATAATGATAATAATAATAATAATAATAATAATAATAATAATAATAATAATAATAATGGTTTGGTTTATCCAACTTACATACTTAATTTTTAATCCTTGTTGTCTACATCTAAAGTTCAAATAACGAAGGTATTGAAATAAAATATTGTAAATTAACTTTTAAAATCCGTTAGCAACCGTTAATATCCGTTAGAAACCCTTATTATCCGTTAGAAGCTGTTAATATCCGCTTGGAACCGTTAATATACGTTAGAAACCATTAATATCCGTCGGTAACTGTTTTTACCGTTAGTTCCTTTATAAATACTTGGTATCTGCTATTATTCGTCTGTGTTCAACAATATAAATGTACCTCACCAGGTAATATCATTAAGTATATAAGATAAAGCTATGAGTCGATAATAAGTTAACACGCCGAGTTTTCCTCTAAGTATCCGGGACATGTGCACTGTACACTATATGGTGCTGGTGCTGTAACCCTTCGTATTACAGTGAGCGAGGAGACTTTTTTCATGTTCTTACCTGATGCCATGGTACACAAGGGTATGTAATATTAACACTTCAGAAAACTACCATGCGGAGAGAGAGAGAGAGAGAGAGAGAGAGAGATATCCCCCGCCCTCACACCCAGCTCGAGGAAAGTAATTCTCGCGTCCTAATGAAACCTTGAAGCTACTATCCCACAATGTCTTAACACCCAGGGACGAAATGTTTTCCTCCAGGCAAGACCATGTTGCCTCTCCTGCATTGGTCCCTACAGTCGAAAATCCCATCGTATCCTCAAGCACCAGGTAACATTCAGTCAAGAAAATGCTATACCTGGACCGACTATACTTACAAGTAAAGAAAACACTCTTATACTGACGCCAAAAATATAGAAACCTTTGAAACAAGACAGTGACATACAGAGCAATTCTATTTACACAAAAAGTCGAAAATCCCAGCAAGGAACACAAGACACCTCCCCTCCCCAAGGTAACTTTGGGTTAAAACAGCGGCATATGAAGCTATACTACACTTACACACAAGGTCGAAAATCACAGCCAGTCAGACACCCGAAACGGCAGGTAACTCCGGGGTCAAAATAGTGCCACGACTATGTCTCACACCAACCCCCCACCACCACAACAACGAACTTGGGAAGTCAACTGACAGCCCATAATAGACAGACGCTATCTATCGCCCAGAGTTTTATCGGGCAGAATGCGAGCTGTCATTTTTGGATAAACGGTGGTATGTTCTCGACAAAGGAAATGACGTAATTAGCAACAGGAAGGGGAGGGAAGGCGGACCGTGTGAAGGATGATCTAGTGCTGAATGTCGGGTGTTTTATGGTCCTCCCACTCTCACATTCTCCTCTCCTTCCCTCACACTCTCCCTCTCCCTCACTCTCCCTCCCCTCTCTCTCTCTCTCGCTCTTAATCTGACACTCTCTCTCCGTCTCTCCCTCGTTCTTATTCTGACACTCCTCTCTCTCTCTCTCTGCCTCGTTCTTACTCTGACAATTTCTCCCTCGCTCGTTCTTAGTCTGACTCACACACACACACACTCTTTTCGGGAGGAGGAGGAGGAGGAAGGGAAAGGATGGTGGGTGGAGGAGTCAAGGGGAATGGGGAGATAAGGAGAGAAACGAAGAGAGAGGCGAGGAAAAAAGAGAAAGAGAGAGAGAGAGAGAGAGAGAACCGTTGGAGGAGATAGAAATAGACAATAAAGAGATTAACCGAACCAACAGCCTCGCCTTGGTAGTCCTGTTGGGTAATTGTTTCGGTAATACATTATGAGTGTAGTAATACATGAGTCCAGATTGTCAAAGATTTATTACTATGAATATTCCTCCCGCCTGAAGACGTAAAGATGCACCTGATTGATTGATGTAAGCTGAATCAAAACAAAAAATTTATCCACAATTTCCTTAAAGATAGAGTAAGTTAACTCTCTCTAGTAACATGTCTAAGGTCTCAAGTGTAATATCGTTGATGTTTCTGAAAGTTACTGTTTTTACCATAACTTACATTAACCGGTTTGGTAAATATCCACAGCTTCATTTAGTGGTAATATTCATCGTGCGAGCGTCTGAGTGTACGGCTCCTGACCTGCGTGACGGAGCATCACAAATCAATAGGCGATTGCTAAATCTTAAAAGATAGTTGTACTTCTCACGTAAAACTTTTGACAACACGTAACAAAGTTCTCTCTAAGTTTAAACCCAGACACCGTGAAGATTACTGAGGACCTCGTGAAGGCCATAATTGTGTAATACTATAGACGCTCTCTGGGGCATTATGATGACCCACAAGAGATCAACATCCCTTTTCCGAGAGGGTCGTGATGGGCATTGTTCCTCTGGCAACTTGCACCAGGAATTTTCACAACGAAAGCTGCTGGCATTTACAAATACCCGTATAAGACACCCGCGTTACCTGGTTAAAATCCCAACACACTTATAAACACACCTTGCACCTTTACCTGTCCTCGATGGAAACACTAATTAACCCAAGAATAACATAGAGACATAAAATAAAGAAGCTTAATAATAACCAAGGTGGCAACTGGGTAAGCGAAGCGCGGGCTCACGAGGGTATAAAAAAGTGGCATCACTTCTGGCCGAATTAATTGGCTGAAAACTTCATTAACGCTTGCTTACTCTATAACTTGTTGCGATTTCATTTAGATAAGACCCGGAGAGAAGTGGGTGAGCTGGTTGTGTCTCATATTTAGTGAGACAAGGTGGGGGAGGAGGAGCCATGGCGGAGGAGATGGCCAGACAGGCAGGATGAGGCGAACCAGACACACACGCACACACGCACACGCACACATACACACACGTACACATACACATACACACCTTAAATAACCACCATGATAAACGACCTCATCACCTCAATAAAACTCTCACGCCAGGAGGAACTGGGTAATGGTGGTGGTGAGGAGGAGGAGGAGGAAGAGGAGGAGGAGGAGGAGGAGGAAGAAGCGGATGAAGGAGGAGGAGGAGGAGGAATACACGCACGAAAAGGAGGACAGTGAGAGAACATAAGAAGCAATGTAAATATGGTAAGACGTAGGAGGAGGAAGAAGAAGACTAGGAGGAGGAAGAAGAAGAAGAGGAGAAATGGGGAGGAAAAGAAGGAAAAAATAAGACTCAATTCATTATAGATGATAGAGAGAGAGAAAGGAGAGAACAAAGAGTAAAAATGAAGCATGTAAGGGAGAAGAGAGAACAACAAGAAGAAAAGAAGAAGAAGAAGAAGAAGAAGAAGAAGAAGAAGAAGAAGAAGAAAGAAGAAGAAGAAGAAAGAAGAACAACAACAACAACAACAAAGAGAATGAGAACAAAGAGAAAAAGATGAAAAATACAACACTACAAAAATAACAACAATAAACAGAGGAATAAGAGTAGGGATGAATTAACAGTTGGCTGCGCTTGTCTGTATCAATTGACAAGTATAAATGATTCTAATTCCCATCTCAAGACACAATGACGATTTCCCCGTCTCTTAGAATTTTAGCGAGGCATATTAGTGTGTGTGTGTGTGTGTGTGTGTGTGTGTGTGTGTGTGTGTGTGTGTAAAGAAGGGAAACATCTGTCCAACACACCTGGATTATTTGTACACGTTTACGGATTAGTTTAGAGGCATGACACTTTATCTTATTTGATCTACACACACACACAAATACACCACACACACAATACACCACACACACAAATACACCACACACACACACACACACACACACAAATACACCACACACACACACACACACACACACACACACAAACACACACACCACTCGTAAACATTTTAGACGTGCTCAGATACACCATTTATCAAGTGAACAACACATTACTGTCACAACTACTTTGCTCTACCACCTAGTTTTTTTTTTTACACACTTTCTCTTTCCTAGAAATTAAGACTTTAAACCGCTACGTGATGGGCCTGTGAAGCCCTTTAATCAACAACAAGGTCTCCCCACAGCATCAGAGCTTCATATGAGGCTCAATGTGTTAATAAATCAATAACGCCATGAGATGTTTCTTTCATTCATCACCGAGTGTTTCACAGCATAAGAAACACCGCAGGCGGGCCAATGTTCGTCTGGAGTTGCGGCCATAAGTGTTATTGCGGGAGGGAAGACAACGCCAGGCACTGTTGATTGCTCCTGCTGGCGCTATTTTTATCATGGGAGTGTGTGTGTGTGTGTGTGTGTGTGTGTGTGTGTGTGTGTGTGTGTGTGTGTGTGTGTGTGTGTGTGTGGGTGTGTGTGTGTGTGTGTGTGTGTGTGTGTGTGTGTGTGTGTGTGTGTGTGTGGGTGGGTGTGTGTGTGTGTGTGTGTGTGTGTGTGTGTGTGTGTGTGTGTGTGTGTGTGTGTGTGTGTGTGTGTGTGTGTGTGTGTGTGTGTTTATAGTGGGTACACGCACATCTATACAGTAGTTGTGTGTATAACTCATAAAAAGTCTCTCTATACGGAAGGTGATCAATGAATTTCAAGAATGAACACTGTGACTCCTGTTGTCTCGGTAGGGTTGTCAAAATCCTTCGTCTGTTGTGTCATAATGTCTCATACAAAATCGTTAAGATACTTTTTGGAGGAAGTGCACATACGTTTTCGTGTGTACGTGCAGGTGTGTTTGTGTATGCATGTGTGTGTGTAAGCGCTTGTGTGAATGTGTTTAAATTATGCATACAGTGTGTATATTTAAACGTCTGTGAATACATACTGTACATGTTGGTGTCTATGTATACATACATGTGTGAATGTCTGTGGATGTGTACATAAGTATGAATGTACACACTCACACGTGACGACACACTCATGAACGCTCATTATGACCAGCACCAATAAAGAGGCCGTGTGCCGCGCCATTATCAGCCCATGGCCGCCCGCCGTCCACACCACGTGCACCTAACGACCTGTTCCGGTTGTTTCATGAGCACGTGTGTGCCTCCTTAATGTCGTCTGCATGAGCGTGCAAAGGGTGATGTAGGGGGGGGGGGGGTCCTGTTGACAGTGCACGCGTCGACTGTCACCCAATTCTTACAGTCCTAATTGTAACTTTCACTCTACCGTCAGTCAGTAAACACGTGACTGGTTAACACTACGGTATCACACCATCATCATGTCAGAGGACACCTTACCTTCAGGACCACACTGTTCCCATTGTAAGCTTAACACTTCTGATAGTAAACTGTTAGAGATAACCTGTAGGTAGTAGGCAGCTACCAAACAGGGAGGTACTACCGCCTGGGAAGATATTGCCAGCATAATGTGTTGTCTAATGGTAGACCCTGCTGCCATATGTGACCAAGTCCCAGGTTGATGATCTGAGTTTCTGCCTCATTTACACACAATTGCAGGGTCTCAATTGTTTCTCTTACTATTGACAACACAACATACATATATTGTTTCTCACTCTTGATTTTTTGTTCGTTTTTGTATTTATTTATGGTTATTATTATTATTTGAATTTTTGTTGCTATAATTTTTATATATTTTTATTAATTATTAATAATTATTATTAATTATTATTATTATTATTATTACATTTTTGCCCCCCAGGTCCTGATGTGGGTCAGTGACCTGTGCTCTGGCGGGCTAATCCCTGTATAGAAAAATAAATAAATAAAATATATATAATAAAAATAAAATAACTTCAACAACCTGACACTGACTCACGAGGGTTCCGGTTATCCCCTTAAAAATGAATGTATGTAGCCTATGTATGTATGTATATATGTATGTATGTATGTATGTATGTATGTATGTATATATGCAAGCAGGTATGTAAGCCCGTTTCCCCTTACAACTTAATCGCTTAAATGGATGTTAAATCACAGCACTTCAGTCTTACCACAAGTGTCGTCTCAGGCGCCACTAAAGTCTCCGGCAGTACCCGCCTTTATCTAATAACCAAACACCCTCCTACCCATTTTCTATGTCTGTCTATTACGTCATCCATCATCTATTACGTCATCCATCATCTATTAAGTCATCCATCATCTATTACGTCATCCACCATCTATTACGTCATCCACCATCTATTACGTCTTCCATCATTTATTACGTCATCCGTCTTCTATTACGTCATCCATCATCTATTACGTCATCCATCATTTATTACGTCATCCATCATCTATTACGTCATCCGCCATCTATTACGTCATCCGCCATCTATTACGTCATCCATCATCTATTACGTCATCCATCATCTATTACGTCATCCATCATCTATTACGTCATCCGCCATCTATTAAGTCATCCACCATCTATTAAGTCATCCACCATCTATTACGTCATCCATCATCTATTACGTCTTCCATCATTTATTACGTCATCCGTCTTCTATTACGTCATCCATCAATAACGAATGACACCAAAAAAATATAATCAAAAGGCTCAGTGATTTGCCTCTTGATTAAAAAAAAATAATAATAACAATAATAATAATAAAATAAATAAATAAAATAATCCAACGATTTTTATTAATTATATCCAAGTTCTTCTGTTCTTTAATTAATCACAATTATCAATTAATAATACCAATTATAATTATTAAAATGGCGGTATTGACAACTTCGCCCAGGTAATGCTTAGTAATTTATAATGAATGGTAGTAATTAGTCTTTGACAGGTGTGTGGTAGTACTGGACAGGTATGTGGTAGTACGAGACAGGTGTGTGGTAGTACGAGACAGGTGTGTGGTAGTACTGGACAGGTGTGTGGTAGTAATTAGTAGGTAAGTCAGTATTTAAGGTTTGGTATGGATCGTGTGTGTGTGTGTGTGTGTCTGTGTGTGTGTGTGTGTCTGTGTGTGTGTGTGTGTCTGTGTGTGTGTGTGTGTCTGTGTGTGTGTGTGTACCTGTCATCCGCTGTACACCTAAGATACTGATACGGATTATTAGAAATGAATTATTTAAAAGTGACCTGTTGCGTAATGTGTCAGAATGATGCAGGTTTAGCAGATTAGCCACACCACCATAGATTAGCCACACCACCACAGATTGGCCACACCACCATAGATTAGCCACACCATCAAAGGTTAGCCACACCACCAACATATTACCCACACCACCACACACAAGCCACACCACCACAAGTAAGCCACACCAACCCAGGTGAGACCGGGAGTATGAGCTACTGGAGCGAACATTACACGTGGCTTCTGTATACATGAATAACACAACACCGCCACAACACCTTTTGATACCAGCAACCATCACACGTCCTGGTGGCGGAGGGGAAGGAGAGACCGGGGGGTAAAGATGGGAAGAGGGAGAAGGGGAGAGAAGAGGAGGGGAGAAGAATAGAGAGGAAGGAGGGATGGGGGAAGAGAGAGGGAGAAGGAAGGAAATGAGGAGAGACCAAGGGTAAAGAAAGGAAGAGGGGGAAGGGCAGAGAAGAAGGGGAAGAAAGTAGAATAGAAGGGAAGAGGAAGGAGGGATGGAGAAAGAAGAGAGAGAGAGAGAGAGAGAGAGAGAGAGAAGGAAGGGGAGAGGAGGAAGGATGGGGATAGAAGAGAGAAGAAAGGAAAGGAAGGAGAAGAGAAGGTAAAGTAAAACAATGAAGACAAGGGAAGGTCAAGGAAAGAAGAACAAGAGAAAGAAAGAGAAATAACGAGGGAGAGCAAATAGTAGAAGGAGGCGAGGGAGGAAAACAAGAAGAGAAAATAGAGGTTCAGAACTGGTGGGTGGAGAATGAGGAGGGTGGCTAAAGATGGAGAGAAAGTGAGGTTGGGAAGGTGTGGGAGGGAGAAAGGAGGAGGAGGATAAAGAAGGGAAGGAAGGAAAGAAGGCTAGAGAGAGAGAGAGAGAGAGAGAGAGAGAGAGAGAGAGAGAGAGGGTGTGTGTGTGAGAGAGGAATGGAGGGACTGTCGCACTATCACGAAGCTTGGACAATGGGAGGTGAGGGGTATCGCTGTTTTATCTACGGCGGGACATATACGGAAGTAGCCGTCATATCTCCCGTCAGGCGGCGTCCAGGGTGGTCAGGGGGCCGGGAAGGGAGGCTGGGAGCTAGTCTGGAGGAGGAGGAGGGGGTGTTTGGACGGGTTGATGGCTGGTATAGAGGGGGAGGAGGAGCGTAGTAAGGGGGAGGGGTGGGTTTGTAAGAGGGGGTGGGAGGGGAGAGAAGGGGTAGGGGATGGAATTGCAAGGAGGGGAGGGGGGACGCGGGCCACACACAGTGATTAAGAGACCTCCACTTTGCCGGTACTAGTGTCTTCCTTCTCCTCCCTCCTGGACGTGTAGGAGGCGACCCAAACACCGCTCCCTCTTCCTTCTTATCCTTCAAAGGTTGCAGGTCAAATGCCCCCCCCGTCTCCCAGTCCTTATAGGCCCTAGTCCTGCTGGGCCCTAAACCAACACACCTGTTCTAACACATACCATGGAGGAGGAGACAGGTGTTGAAGATGTTTTGAGAGATAAGGTAAGACAGATGTTCAAAATGATGAGAGATGTGGTGAGAAATATGCTGAAGATGTTGAGGCAAGAATTGTTATCAGAATTGTGTAGAGATAAGAGAAGACAGATGTGGAGAGACAGTGCCAAAAGGAAAAAACTGTACAGTTTGGCGAAAAAAAGGTCTTCTTAACTTGATCTCATTAAGTCTCATCACTTAATACTAAAGGAAGAATTAACACACCAAGTGGGTGAGTGTGGACCCCACAGCTACATCACCACAAGAGTTATACTGTACCTGTTTTTAAAGTATATGTTAAACTATGTGCATGGTTAATGAAGTGGATCAAGGCGGCCAATACTGATGGACAAGTCCCTCTCCGTGCCACAGCCAACAGTCATTATAACACACTATAATAAAGACTTCCAGTCGGTAATTATCAATTTCGTTTGTGGTTTTTGGAGTGATATGCCTCACAGGCATACGGATGAACCCGGCTTCAGCTTTTGGAAGCCATGCTTTTTGGGAATTGGTTTTGGCTTTGAAACTTTCTAAAGGCTTTAGCTTTGAAGCCAGAAGCCCAGCACCGTCTTAGGATTCACAGCCAGAGGTCTGGCTTCGGATTTTCACCTTTACAAGGATCCAAGGCGACTCAAATTTGACCTGACTTGACAAGTGACAGAGGTAGTGTCCTGACGGTACCGACACCAAAACATATTTCAATAAAGACAGAATATCGAAAACAGCTGAAACGAGAAGCATAGATAATGACACTCAAAACAGGGAGTAACGAATAATGGATAAAAATGTGAATAGGAAGAACTGAATAAAGGAGAACACGAGGGGCAGAGCAGTAAGTGAGGATGGTAGAGATCATGAAAGGAGAGACAAAGGACAGGAGTGTATCAGTGGAGGAAGGATGTGGTGATAAGGCTAATCTGAGGGTGAGAAAGTGATGATGAGAGAGAGGCGAGTGGTGATAAGGGGTACAGGGAGGGCGAGTGATGATAAGGGGTACAGGGAGGGCGAGTGGTGATAAGGGGTACAGGGAGGGCGAGTGATGATGGGGTACAGGAGGGCAGTGGCGAGTGGTGATAAGGGGCAGGAGGGCGAGTGGTGATAAGGGGTACAGGGAGGGCGAGTGATGATAGGGGTACGAGGAGGGCGAGGTGGTGATATAGGAGGGTGGTGATGAGGGAGGGCAGTGGTGAGGGTGATAAGGGAGGCACAGTGGTGATAAGGGGTACAGGAGGGCGAGTGGTGATGGTACAGGGGAGGGCGAGTGATGGGGTGAGAGGAGGCGAGGGTGATAAGGGGTGACAGGGAGGGGGAGCGAGTGGTGATAAGGGGGCAGTGGTGACAGGAGGGCAGTGGTGATGAGGAGTACAGGGGGGGCGAGCAGTGATGATAAGGGTACAGGGAGGGCAGTGGTGGTAGGGGTGCAGGGAGGTGATGATAAGGGGTACAGTGAGTGATGGGGCAGGGAGGGAGGGTGATAGGGGTACAGGGAGGGCAGGGGGTGAGTGCAGGGCGAGTGGGGGAGGGCGAGTGGTGATAAGGGGTACAGGGGGCGAGTGGTGATAAGGGTGGGAGGGCGAGTGGGTGATAAGGGTACAGAGGGGTACAGGGGGCAGGGCGAGTGGTGATAATGGGAGGTGCAGGGAGAGATAGGTGGTGACGAGAGACCAACACTGATAGAAGAGAGAGAGAGGAGATCAGCAACACTCATCAAGGCCACACCAGGGACCACTATCAAGGTGTGTACCTGATAAACGTAGAGGTAACTGGTGTGTGTGTGTGTGTGTGTGTGTGTTCATTTCATCTTCAAGATATTATGTTACAAGTGATAAGTCAAGAATAAGAGGAGGTGTAAGTCTAATTTAAGTGTAGTGGTAAGAAGACTAGTTAACTATACAGCTCTAGTTAACTATACACCACTAGTTAACTATACACTACACAACGCAGGTTTTGCATTGGATAAAATATTAAAACATATAGATACCATTTTTAACCACTGTATATATGCTCCCCAAGGCCATAAAGTACGCGATTTAAAAACACTTTGATTTTATTTCAGGAACACTTAATGACACTGAGTGGAGGGGTTAAGGGGGAGGGGGGGGGGTGTAAAGTGAAAGTGAGGCAATGCACTAAAAATATATTGAAAAATCATAACCTGACGTGGGTGAAGGTGTCCCTGAAAGATCCAAATATTGTCCTTGATATATAACCCATTCTTGATATACCACAGTGAGTACTCTACCACCATGTACGCCCACCTGGTGATCTTTAAAACACCCTCTAAAACGCCCACATGGAGGTGTATGGGCGGGAGGGTTGATGGACAATGTCAGGTCCCCCCCGCCCACGACATATCAGGCACAATGTTATGCTGCCGACCCCTTGCCTTGTCTTACTGCACTGTACACGTCTCTGTTGGCTGTCTGTCTCCTGTTCACTCTACGCACCCGAGGACAAGTTTTTGTTTATGCAAGAACATGTACACTACGCATGATAAAACACACACACACACACACACACACACACACAAATACATACTGTATGCATCTCATGTGGTCAGCCTGGATATTATAAGTTTATCAAGTGTATGGTGTGTGTGTGTGTGTGTGTGTAGGTGTGTGTGTGTGTGTGTAGGTGTGTGTGTGTGTGTGTGCAAGAGAGCGTTATCTTTACTGCCACACAGGTAACTAAAAACATCATCACTTGGCACTGGGGAAAATGCCACGTGGTCAGCTCAGGTCACGGTGGTGTTCACATGACCTACTGACGCTGCCCTGTACTGGCACCACAACACGTGTACTTGACGCTGGGTGTGCCGGGAGTTTGGTGCTACGGTCCGCCGCCGATTTAGTAAATATGCGATTTTTTTTTTTTTAACTGGTTCACCCGCTGAAACCTGACACCCGAACTTTTTTTTCTTATCCCTTCTGCGTTGTGTTGGGTAGGTGTTTGGTGACCTGTATTGGCTGATATTATTTCCGTGTCTGTCTGTCTGTCCACCATCACTGGAACTCCCCCACCACCAAAAAAAAAAAGTTTAATCTCAGTGAAGGCTAAAGTTAAAGCTTGACTCTGAGACAACTTTACCGCTTAGGGCGTGAAGGGGTTATAGAGGTCGGGGTTAGTGGTGCAACATCGGGTGTGTGTAGGAACATGTTGGTGTATCAGTCATAATTATTACACAAACAACAATAATAAGTTTTTTAAGATTATTTCCATTACTATTTGACATGAGCGGAACACCTTGATAAACGGCCTTAATTTGCATATGGTGTTTCTTCTCTTCATTCATCTTGACACTTGGACTCAGGCGGTAGTCTCAACAACAGTAAGGGCTTATCTCAAGGAGGAGAGTGTATACGAGGCAGCAGCGAGGTGTGGCACTACTGGGGACTAACTGCTGGTGGCACTAGTTACGTATGGCAACTATATCCGTACACAGGTGGTGATGGTCAGCTGGTGTAGTGCCCCGAGGCTTCGTCAGTGTTGCAGGTAAATGACACCAAGTGAGACCTTTGGCGAGAATTACCATTATGCTCTCGCTCTCTCCTTGTCACCTCGTTGTCTGGCTCCTCAAGCGACCAACGACCACAAAATATCACCAGGAAAAATCGTCTCCTCGGCATGTGGAGCTCCGCCTTACTCACATCTGCGCCGCACAACATGCTAATGTTTCTGAATTCTTTTTGTCACTTTTGTGGAACCCCCAGCGGGTAAGATAAGTTATGGAGTGACACCATTTGACGTGGGGTGATAGCCATCTGTGGCGAGCGTCGTGGCCGGCGTGTTGCACGCTGGGGGGGCCGGCCCTTGCCAGCCTCTCCTGACTACCTCCTCCCTCTCTCCCTGTGGGGGTGACACGCCCCTGTCAGGCCACCTCCTCCCTCACTCCCCACATCTGAGGGCTTGTCCCATAAACTCAAAGAGCAGACTTCATCTATCATGACTGTTTATTTTGTCACTGGCTTCTACTGCAAAATAGTGAGAGCCGAGTTCTCTGGGAGGGAAAAATGTGAGAATTTTTTTAGGGTTCACAAGTGGTGATAAAATCGTGAAACTGGATCAGCTCGTGCAGGTAAACCTTTACTGCAGGAGTGGAGTACCTGGCTCCTGTTACTCCCTTCCCCCCTCCCCTACCTACGCTTCCTCCCTCGCTATCTTATCACCCACCCACCCTCTCCCGCCCTTCTCAAGACCACCCACTAACAGTGCCCACCCACAGCTGCCATATCCGCACGCCCACCCACAAGTCACATCCACTCCCCCACCCACAATTGCAACACCAATACCACCGCACATGTTAACTATACGCACATGTTAACTATACCCTCCCTTTCACCCACCCACCCACCCACCCACCCACCCACCCACCTCACATCTACTACACCACAAAACACGTCCTGGCCACGCCCATCGTATACCATCCATACAGTACCGCCACACCATACCCTCCGCCCCGCCCACACCAGTACCTCCTCCGCCCCGCCCACACCAGTACCTCCTCCGCCCCTGCCCACACCAGTACCTCCTCCGCCCCGCCCACACACCAGTACCTCCTCCGCCCCTGCCCACACCAGTACCTCCCTCACCGCCCCGCCCACACCAGTACCTCCTCCGTCCGTCCCCCACACCAGTACCTCCTCCGCCCCGCCCACACCCACAACTATTCCTTCATCACCGCCCCATTCAACAATCCCCTATACGTGGCCCAGCTCATGTTCCATTCACCCACCCACCACACCTACCCACCCACACCGCTAGCCCACCTGTTTCCACGCTCACTTAGTCTCCAACTCACCTCTTCACACGCCCACGCCCCTTCTTTACGCTCTCATATATTAACACGCCCACTTAAGTATACCTTCTATGTACACCTCGCCTGTCTACTAACACACTCAACCCTTACACACGCCAACCCCGCTCTCTCTCTCTCGCTCTCTCTCTCTCTCTCTCTCTGTTATTTACATTATACTCATTCATTTTCTACCTTTTTCCTTCCTCATTCATTCTCTCCTTCTCCCATTCCTCCTTTCCTCTTCTCTTACCCTTTCCTTCATTTATCCCCTCTCTACCTCTTCTTCATCTCCACTCCACTTCCTGTATCTTTTCTCCTCTCCTCCCCCCATACTCATCATCTCCCTTCCCACCCACCCTCCCCATTTCCAGTCTCCCCTACCTTCACCTACGCCATCCTCCCCCACCCACCCCCCCCCCCCGGTCACATAGATATTGATCATCTTAAGACAAATTATATTACTTTAAAAATTAATATATCACACCGGTAAACTGGTTCGTGTAATCTTTTTCCTGCTGCCGGTGGGAAGAAGAAGAAGAAAGAACGAAAAAAGAAAGAAAATAATAAGAAGAAGGAAGATAGAAAGACAGAAATAAAGAAAGAAAGACAGAAAGAAACAAAACAGTTGAATCGAAAAATAGAAGTAAAATTAGACGAAAAGGAGAGAGAGAGAGAGAGAGAGAGAGAGAGAGAGAGAGAGAGAGAGAGAGAGAGAGAGAGAGAGAGAGAGAGAGAGAGAAGGGGGGATGATAGGGAGGAGAGAGATTGATGAAGGGAGGTGGGGAAGAGGATGCGAGGGAGGGGAGGAGGAGGGGAAGAAGGAGGAGGGGGAGGAGGAGGATGTATTATATAGTTATTTATCTCTCATGAAGACTTTCTCTATACGCACATGATGACTTTATACGCACATGATGACTCTATACGCACGTGATGACTAATAAGCTAATGGTAGTCACCCACGCCTGCCGCCCACATCCACCCATCCTAGCCGCCCACTTGAGTCCATGCCACCACTCATATCAACACATCCCTAGCACCCACACCCACCCATGCCTGTCGCCCACACCCACCCATGCCTGTCGTCTACACCCACCCATGCCTTTCACCCACACCCATTCATGCCCACCACCCACATCCATCCATGCTCACCACCCATGCTCACCACCCACATCCACCCATGCTCACCACCCACATCCACCCATGCTCACCACCCACATCCACCCATGCAACAGGACTGCGGCCCACCAGAACAACGACAAGCACTGTATCAGATGTCACAAAGATAACAGCGACCACCCAGTCCCACCCACCCACCCAGCCCCGCCCACCCACCCACTACCACGAAAGCTAAACCTAACTACCCACCAGTTCATAGCCCCACCCAAACACCCAGTTCAGGGCACCCACTCACCACCACCTCCTTCCCACCACACTAATATGCAGATATAACCACTACCACCATCACCACCACCACTACCACTATCACCACCACTACTATCAAAACCACAACCACCCTCATACACTTCAACACTACCACCGCCATAGCTATTTTTCACTACCACCATCACCACCACCACAACCACTATCATGCAGACTACTACATCCATTCAACCACCATCATCACCACCACCACTATCACCATCACCACACCACCACTATCACCACCACCTCCAACACACCACAGCTCCACGAAGTATTAGTTTCAGCTCCTTCGTGTTCAGGGATCAGTAAAGGGAGGAATAATTAGAGTATCAGGAGGACTAATTAGAGTATCAGGAGGAATAATTAGAGTATCAGGAGGACTAATTAGAGTATCAGGAGGAATTAGTATCGGGAGAAACAATTAACATAAGGAGATATAAGTGGAGGATCGACAGAAATAAGTAGTATCGGGAGAAGGTTATCGGCGCCAGAGAGAGAGAGCCGGATGTTGCTCTGACTGTGTTCCAAGCTGCCCAACATTCACTCCTAGTACACGATGAATAATATAGTGAAAATGTTAATATAGGATGGAGATAATGTTGCATGTTGTTAAGTAATATACCCTCTGGCTATAAGAGTATATTAACATAGGCTCAAGATGATGACTTGTTACCTTTCTATAAGAATATAACTCATTATATTATATATGAATGTGATCTTGTAAAAAAAAAATAAATGGTTAAAAAATCAATAAACAGGGCAGCCTTTTGTGTATAACTTGAGATAACTAATAACAATGGTGTCTTAGGAATTTAACTTAAGGGGTGTGTTAAGTTTACGAGTGATCCTAAGGGGAGAGGGGAGAAAATTCAGGTGTTGGAACACAAGGTCTCCTCCTCCTCCTCTTCCTACCCCTCTCCTCCCTCTCCTCCTCCTCTTCCTACCTTCCCCCTCTCCCCCTCCCTCCTCCTCCTCCTCTTCCTACCCCCTCTCCCCTCCTCCTCCTCCTCCTACCCCTCTCCCCTCCCTCCTCCTCCTCCTCCCTACCCCTCTCCCCTCCCTCCTCCCTCCCTCTTCCCTACCCCTCTCTCCCCTCCCTCCTCCTCCTCCTCTTCCTACCCCCTCTCCCCTCCTCCTCCTCCCCCCTCTCCCTCCCTCCTCCTCCTCTTCCCCACCCCCTCCCTCCTCCTCCTCCTCCCTACCCCCCTCTCCCCTCCTCCTCCTCCTCCTCTTCCCTACCCTCTCCCCTCCCTCCTCCTCCTCTTCCTACCCCCCCCTCCCTTTCCTCCTCCCTCCAACTTAAATTCGGTGGGCAAGGAAACAGACCAACACAGATTCTTACGCTGCCACCCATCACCACCTTCTAACACCCGCTGGACACGACCACTGTTAGCCTCCCTACCCGTATTACACTCGCTTCTCTCTCTCGCTTCCTGGATCGTTTCTTTCCACCAGCGTTCTACACACACTTGGGGGAGGAGGACTAGATGTACTTTGAAATTTATGAACGAAATTAAAATAGATTATAGACTAAAATTAAGCCCTGAAGCATGTGTGTGTGTGTGTGTGTGTGTGTGTGTGTGTGTGTTCCTAAAAAGATCAAGAAAGTGTTTGTATATAGACTTACACCGATCTCAGGAAGGTCTGATCAAAATGCGACAAGGTTAGGTTAGGTTAGGTTAGGTTAGGCTAGGCTAGGTTAGGTTAGGTTAGGTTACCCCTCTAGGCCCCCATTTCCTGCACACACACACACACCAGAATTACTCACCATGGACACACTGACTTACACTACCAGACGGAATTGTAAATAAAAAAAATGAACTTTATCAATCTTTTCTATATATGACACAACATTAGTCTTCCACACATAACCTTTCACCTGTTGGTAAAAAGAAATAAAAATTACGTCTATTAAACACCTGGTTATGTTTATGTACTAATTGATGTTTACTTAAATGTTTGATATGTGCTAGTTTATATTACGAGTGGATAATGTTTTGTGATGTTATGATCTGGGTGCCTTACCCTGAGCGGATATTAAACTACAAGCATAACGATAGATCTACTGATGCCAACTACGATACCGATAACAACTACGATAATGAGCACGAAGGATAACACTTTTTTTTAATTATCTAATTATATTTATCGTAACTACACATATTATTATCTCCGTAAAACGAATTCCTAATCTGACGTGACGTGAAATCTCTCAGTGGGAAAACCAATATGGCACTGCAGGGAAGGTGATGGAGAGGAGGCGGCGTGTTATGGAATTATCTGGAACTTTATCTCCACGCTGAAGTCACAAGAAATACTCGCTCTCTCACACATCAATATAACTGATAGATTAAAATGACATAAAAACCAGTGTGTGTGTGTGTTATTGTTATTGACACGCCCAGCACCTGTATACACTACCCTCAATAAGGCCTCTTTACACCCACGTTACATAAGAAAGAGTGACAGTAACGATTTGACTTTCCCCCCTATCTTATATTTACGTTAACTCGGCTAATCAAACTCAGTACATTTGTAGACTTCAGAGAGAGAAGTTGTTCCTGATATTTTCTCAAAAGACGAAACACGATCTGAAGGCAAGTACCGCGGTTGGATAATGCCTGGTCCTGCATGTCACAAACCTTGACCAAAACAAGAAAACTCCTATCGGGACATTAAGTAATAAAGATGTAATTTCAGTGTCTGGTGGTGGCTGTTCAGATCAGCCATCACATTGAAAATATTCCATGTACAACCAAACTGCAGTAGATTCCGTAGGTAGACCCAAATATTGTAGATTATTAGACTGTTTCTCATACTATCAGCGCTGTAGAATGACCAAAAATATTATACATGAAGGCATCGTAAACACACACACACACACGAATGCCATCATGTTCAATTTGCCGTGTGGTCAAGCCCTCAAGTGACCCACAATGAAGGAGGTACAGCGACTGAATCTGTCATCATGGCAACACTTGTAAGTAGTACAGGAACAATGTTTGGATCTGTCGAACCTAACTTAATATAACCTAACCTACCTTAACATTAAGCTAACTTAACTAAACCTAACTTAAACTAACCTAACATTAAGCCAACGTAACCTAACCTAACCTAACCTAACCTACCTTAACATTAAGCTAACTTAACTTAACCTAACTTAAACTAACCTAACATTAAGCCAACGTAACCTAACCTAACCTAACCTAACCAAACCTAACCTAACCAAACCTACCTTAACATTAAGCTAACTTAACTTAACCTAACTTAAACTAACCTAACATTAAGCCAACGTAACCTAACCCAATATAACCTAACCTAAACTAACCTACCTTAACATTAAGCTAACTTAACTTAACCTAACTTAAACTAACCTAACATTAAGCCAACGTAACCTAACCCAATATAACCTAACCTAAACTAACCAAGTTAACCTAATTAATCTCACCAAATTAACCTAACATAACCTAATCAACTTAACCTAACCTACACACAAAGACGTTTCACCTACCATGAGAATCAAATAACTATGGTTCTTCAGTCTTCATAACAGGCAACTTTCACAAATACACGACAAAGTAATAGAAAGTTATTTATACCATATAGTTACTTAGATACTTAATGATATGTGAGAGGAAGGAGTCACCCCACCACCCCCTCCTCACCCCACATGGCACTCCCCTGCCTCATCCCACATGGCACCTCCCCTGCCTCACCCCCACATGGCACCTCCCCTGCCTCACCCCACATGGCATCCCCTGCCTCATCCCACATGGACCTCCCCTTCCCTCTCACTCCCACATGGCACCTCCCCTGCCTCACCCCCACATGGCACTCTCCCTTCTCCACGGTTTTATAATTGTACTGGAGATAAACAAGAGAGAGAAGGTTAGTGAAGGTCATAATGAACAGAGTCATATATAGTTATTTTTATTCCTGTGTTAGGTTAGGTTAGGTTGGCTTAGGTTAGGTTAGGTTAGATTAGTCAGGAGTTAGGTTAGGTTGGGTTGATTAGGTCAGGTGGGGTTAGGTTGACTTCGGTTGGTTGGTTTAGGATTAGATTAGGTTTGGTTAGTTGCAGGCTTGTCAGTTAGGTTAGGGTTAGGTTGGCTTGCTAAGTTGGTTTAGATTAGATTAGTCAGGTTGTAAGGTCAGGTTAGGTTAGGTCAGGTCAGGTTGGCTTCTGTTGTTGGTTTAGATTAGATTAGGTCAGGTTAGATTAGGTCAGGTTAGGTTGGCTTCGGTTAAGTTGGTTTAGATTAGATTAGGTAACGTGTATTCCCGAGACAAATATTGGTAGACGTTCGGGTAAGAAATTATTACTCCAGAAACAAGTTAAACAACCGATTTCCCGATTTCGTTGTTAAAATCGGAAAAATAGAGCCAAATTCCCGATCTAGTTATTTCCAAAATTTATAAAATCAAAATAATTTACATTAATACACTTCACTAAATTATCAAATATATATCAATACTCCACCACCAAAATCTGTCACAAATAACACGAATAATAATAATAATAAACATAATAAGAATAATAATAAGAATAAGCAAAAATAATAATCAAAATGACAATAATAAGAATAATAATAATAAAAAAAATAATAATCATAATGACAATAATAAGAATAATAATAAACTTAATAATAATAATAAGAATAAACAAATATAATAATAAAATAATAAACAAACTAATAAAAATAACAATAAAAACAGCAACAATAATGACGCTATATCCAGATTACGTCACGGGGTAATACTAGGAACTAAATAGTACAGGAGTAACTTACTATCCTGACCTGGAACTAGGAGCGAGGGGAAGAGACCTGCTTAGTGTATATATATATACGGTTTCTGTTACCTCGTGTTACCAATATCAACACTACCACAGAGAGAGAGAGAGAGAGAGAGAGGGGGTGGTACCAGCTACGCCCCTCTCTGATAATGTACAATTATATCAAACGGCCTGGCAAGGGATAGGTGGTATCCGGACACTGCTCTGATAACTGGTCACTGCTGCTCCTGCTCCTGATACTGTCTCCTACTGTTGCTGGTGTTATCTTCCTACTGTTGCTGGTGTTACTGTCTCCTACTGTTGCTGGTGTTACTGTCTCCTACTGTTGCTGGTGTTACTGTCTCCTACTGTTGCTGGTGTTACTGTCTCCTACTGTTGCTGGTGTTACTGTCTCCTACTGTTGCTGGTGTTACTGTCACTACTGTTGCTGTGTTACTGTCTCCTACTGTCGCTGGTGTTACTGTCTCCTACTGTTGCTGGGTTAGCTGTCTCCTACTGTCGCTGGTGTATTGTCTCCACTGTTGCTGGTGTGTACTGTCTACTACTGTGGCTGGTGTTACTGTCTCCTTACTGTTGCTGGTGTTACTGTCTCCTACTGTCGCTGGTGTTACTGTCTCCTACTGTTGCTGGTGTTACTGTCTCCTACTGTTGCTGGTGTTACTGTCTCCTACTGTTGCTGGTGTTACTGTCTCCTACTGTTGCTGGTGTTACTGTCTCCTATTGCTGGTGCACTGTCTCCCTACTGTCGCTGGTGTTACTGTCTCCTACTGTTGCTGGTGTTACTGTTCTTACTGTTGCTGGTGTTACTGTTCTTACTGTTGCTGGTGTTACTGTCTCCTACTGTTGCTGGTGTTACTGTCTCCTTACTGTTGCTGGTGTTACTGTCTCCTACTGTTGCTGGTGTTACTGTCTCCTACTGTCGCTGGTGTTACTGTCTCCTACTGTTGCTGGTGTTACTGTCTCCTACTGTCGCTGGTGTTACTGTTTCTACTGTTGCTGGTGTTACTGTCTCCTACTGTTGCTGGTGTACTGTCTTCTACTGTTGCTGGTGTTACTGTTCATTACTGTTGCTGGTGTTACTGTCTCCTACTGTTGCTGGTGTTACTGTCTCCTACTGTCGCTGGTGTTACTGTCTCCTACTGTTGCTGGTGTTACTGTCTCCTACTGTCGCTGGTGTTACTGTCTTCTACTATTGCAATTTCAACTCTCATTATTATTGTTGTTGTTACTGTTACTTAAACTGTAACTCTACTTCTACTTGTTTTTGTTGTCGTCACTGTTTTTTTTTGTTACAAGTTCCTGAGCTTTTACTACTGTTACATCTGCTATTGCTCCTGCGTGGTGTTACTTCTGCTACTGCTCCCTGTGTTGCTAGTAGTACAGTAATGATGGTTACGAACTATCTATATCCCCACTATTGATAAGGTATTTCAGGGATAGTACTTGGCCATGTACTACGCTCACTATCCTTGACAGCTGGATAGTGGCTTAGGATAGTCTGAAGGGTCAGGAGGAGATGGGACTAAGTGGGGGCAGTAGAAGGAAGGAGGAAGGACTGAATAGGGGACTGATTACGAGGGGCTGGACTACGGGGGTCGTGATGCATAACGGGTGGAGGGAAGGGGTGGAGAGGAAGTAGCGCCCTGGTGAGAGAGAGAGAGAGAGAGAGAGAGAGAGAGAGAGAGAGAGAGAGAGAGGACCACCATCATCCCATCCTACCCATAAACCTTCTCTTATTCACCCTCACACCACACACTTACAGCACACACTTACAGGACACACTTACAGGACACACCTTACAGGACACTACAGGACACACAACGTAAATGTTATGTGATTGATTGTGGTAAAGGGATTCAGCAACTAAGGCTTGCACACACACACACACACACACACACACACACACACACACACACACACACACACACACACACACACACACACACAAAAGACCATTCTTGAAAAAAATAATATTCATATGGAAGAAATCATTTTAGTCAGGTCAGCAAAGGCGGAAATTATGCTGATTAAACGAAGATAAATAATGATATGTAAATAAGGTATGACAGGAACCTCTTAACTACTTTATTTGACCCTTAAATGACCTCAGATTGACCTCGATACGTATCTAGCTAATGACCCGACACTGATTTGGAACGGAGTCGACCCAAACCATCTCAAGAGAGGGAAAAATGGGTGAAAGCAGAGAAGAAAATTATGAAAGAAGGAAGAATGAATGAAAATAAAGAAGAAAATAGTGAAGACAATGGAAAGATAGAAGAAAGGAGAAAATAAATGGAAACAAGAGAGGACAAAAGGAAAGTAGAAATGGGAAAATTGAAGAAAGAAGAGAAAAAGAAAAGTGTGTGGGCAGCAGGAGGCGTGGGGCAGCAGGAGGCGTGGGGCAGCAGGAGGCGTGGGCAGCAGGAGGCGTGGGGCAGCAGGAGGTGGGGCAGCAGGAGGCGTGTCGTACAGGAGCCAGGTATGAGGCGTGGTTGGGGGGACAGTGGGATGAGCCACAATTACCAGCGGGCGGGAGGAGACGCGGTATCTCAGGTGCATCAAGACAGGTACAGCACGGCGCACCCCTGCCTGCTGTGACCCCGCTACTGCTGCTGTACCGTGCACCCTGCCTGCTGACCTCCATTGTGCACCTGCCTGCTGTGACCCCGCTACTGCTGCTGTACCGTGCACCCTGCCTGCTGTGACCCTGCATTGCTCGTCCTGCCTGCTGTGACCCTGCTACTGCTGCTGTACCGTGCACCCTGCCTGCTGTGACCCCGCTGCTGTACCGTGCACCTGCCTGCTAGACCCTGCTACTGTACCGTGCACCTGCCTGCTGTGACCCCATTGCTGCTGTACCGTGCACCCTGCCTGCTGTGACCCTGCTGCTGTTGTACTGTGCACCTGCCTGCTGTGACCCTGCTACTGTACCGTGCACCCTGCCTGCTGTGACCCCACACTGTACCGTGCACCCTACCTACTGTGACCCCACTACTGCTGCTGTACCGTGCACCTGCCTGCCAGACCCTTACATTGTACTGTGCACCCTGCCTGCTATGACCCTCACTTGTACTGTGCACCCTGCCTGCTGTGACCCTGCATGTACTGTGCACCCTACTACTATGACCCTGCTATTGCTGCGTACTGTGCACCCTGTTGTGACCCCTGCTACTGTACCGTGCACCTGCCTGCTGTGACCCCGCACTGCTGGCGTGTGCACCTACCTATTGTGACTCCTGCTACTGTACCGTGCACCTACCTATCAGACCCCCATTGTACTGTGCACCCATTTACGACCACATGTACTGTGCACCCTACCTATCAGACCCCACATGTACTGCACCCTACCTATTGTGACCTCGCGTACTGTGCACCCTACTTCCACAGACCTCCTTGTACTGCACCCTGCCTGCTGTGACCCTGCTGCTGTACCGTGCACCCTGCCTGCTGTGACCCCTACATTGTACCGTGCACCCTGCCTGCTGTGACACCGCTGTACTGTTGTTACTGTATCTCATTTTTCTTCCCCTGTAATCATTGCTTCCGTTGGAGTTGTTGTGCGTGCTGTTCTTCCTTGCCTCAGTTCCTATTGCTATTTCTTATCCTGCTGATGCTATTACCTGCTGGTTTACTGCGCTTAAAATGTCTGCTGCTGTTAAATGCTGCCGTCACCGAATTAGGTAGCGCTGTCTACTACCCTCGGTGCTGCTTCCTGACAGCTTCTATTATTTATTGAGCGCGGACCTTCGTGTCAGCTCTGATCTTGCTACTTAATTCTCCTGTGTGTGTGTGTGTGTGTGTGTGTGTGTGTGTGTGTGTGTGTGCTGCAGCTGGTACATTGTTTGCCTAACCTAACCTAACCTAACCTGACCAAACCAAACTTATACTGCTGCTGTTTCAACCTTCTCCAGCTGTTCTCAAGACCATGATACTACCACTGATACTGCTTTACAACCTCTGCTACAGCGGTTACCCCTCCTCCTTAACACACCTGACACACACACACACACACACACACACACACACACACACACACACACACACACACACACACACACAGCATCCTCCGTCGCCTCCAATCTTATAAAAAAACAGGAATTTTCTCGTGTTTACATCGATGACGTCACAATACCCTTGGACAAACACACACACAAAATAATGAAAAAAAAAACAGCAGCGAGGAATGAGGAGTGCCGTGGCATCAATCACCACACTGACCACATTATCTCAGCCAGGGCATGAGGAGGGCGGGAAAGCGCTATCGGCAGCCTTTAGATAAATCGGTGGAGCGTATCGGGCGAGGGTAGGCGGTGTCGAAACGCCCGTGCTGGGGATATACTCCGCCCCACCGTCGACTGTGTTTGTTTTTCACTGTCGACTTCTGTCTTATGAATACTTATTGTTAATGTGTTCTTCTAGTGTGTATTTTTGTTATTATATACTGTACGTGTGCGTCTATATATATATATGTGTGTGTGTGTGTGTGTGTGTGTGCGTCAGGAACCTCGGGATGACTGAACCGGGAGTCAAGTAGACACATTATTCAAGAGGTCCGACTCCTGGATAATCATTATTCGAGGACTAACACACACACACACACCTCCCTCACCTGCCACCTCACATGCACCCCCTACCTGCCACCCCACATGCCATCCTCACCCGCCACCACATGCCACCCCTCACCCACACCCACACATGCCATCCCCTCACTTCCACCCCTCACCTGCCACCCCCATGCCACCCCCACTGCCACCTCCTCACCTGCCACTCCCCACCCGCCACCTCACCTGCCTCCCTCCTCCTGCCCCCACCTGCCTCCCCTCCCTGCCTCCCCTTACCTGCCACCTCACACACCCTCACCTGCCTCCCCTCACCTGCCCCCTCACTGCCTCCCTCACCTGCCTCCCCACCTGGGAAAATAATGCAACATGATATTTTTGTCCTGATACTTATTAATAATTACAGTTCTTATTTATATTGTCCACGTTATATTATTTGTATTTTTTAATTTATGAGGACAATAAGTCTTAACTAATATAAATATAAAAACAGGTTTAATAATTTTGAAATAGGACACCGATATCTCCTACGTGTGGGGTTTGGAGAGTCGGGGTTCGAGGTGTGGAGGTTCGAGGCTCAGGGTCCGGGATTTAGAATTCAGAATGCGGGGTTTGGGGTTCGGAGTTTGGGGTTCGAGTTTGGGATCTGGACTGGGGTTCGAGTTTGGGGTTCGGAGTTTGGGATTCGGGGTTTGGAGTCTGGGTCTGGAGTTTGGGGTTCGAATGAAGGTTCGGGGTTCGGGTTTAATATTGATTTTCATACCTGACTACTTATGTCTACCACGAAAAAGAATAACACAGTAACGGAAGACATTAAGTTATAATCCCGTAGTCGAAGCATCTGACTCTTCTTCACGAGTATCTCTGTATCCGCTGCTGTTATTGCTGTTCCACTTCCTGCTGCTTTTACTGCTGTTACTCCTCCTGCTGTTCCACTTCCTGCTGTTACTCCTCCAGAGGTGTGGTCTAGGCTGACCAGACCCCGACCACTGCCTCCCTCACCTCTCATATACAGAGCCGAGTCGACCTCCAAAAATGTACCCTGGGTCCTCCACTAGTTCATTGAGGAGTACCTTGACGACGGGCCACCTCCTCTCCACCTCCTCCTCCAAGGTTAGTGGTGAGGACTGATCACTACAAATGAGGGGCCAGGGGCTGTGGTTACGAGATGAGGGGACTGTTGCTAAGGAATGAGAGGGAAGGTTGCTAAGATGAGGGATTGCTAAGGGGATGAGGGACTGTTGCTAGGGGGATGAGGGAGAATGTTGCTAAGGGATGAGGGGACTGTTGCTAGGGGATGAGGGAGACTGCTGTTGCTAAGGGATGGGGGACTGTTGGGAGATGAGGGACTGTTGGTAGGGAATGAGAGGACTGTTGCTAAGGGATGAGGGACTGTTGGGATGGGGGTTGCAGGAGAGGGGGTGTGGGAATGAGGGACTGTTAAGGGATGAGGGGAGACTGTTGCTAAGGGGATGGGGGACTGCAAGGGATGAGGGACTGTTGCTAAGGGAAGGAGGGGACTGTTGCTAAGGGGATGAGGGGACTGTTGGTAAGGGAATGAGAGGACTGCTGCTAGGGGGATGAGGGGGACTGTTGCTAAGGGGAATGAGGGGACTGTTGCTAGGGGATGAGGGGAGAATGTTGCTAAGGGGATGGGGAGATTGTTGCTAAGGGGATGAGGGGACTGTTGCTAAGGGATGGGACTGTTGCTAAGGGATGGGGGACTGTTGCTAAGGGGATGAGGGGACTGTTGCTAAGGATGAGGGACTGCTATGATGAGGGACTGTTGCTAGGGAATGAGGTGACTGTTGCTAAGGGGATGAGAGGACTGTTGCTAAGGGATGAGGGGAGACTGTTGCTAAGGGATGGGGGACTGTTGCTAAGGGGATGAGGGACTGTTGCTAAGGGATGAGGGACTGTTGCTAAGGGGATGAGGGGACTGTTGGTAAGGGAATGAGAGGACTGGCTAGGGGATGAGGGGGATTGCTAGGGATGAGGGGACTGTTAGGGGATGAGGGGAGAATGTTGCTAAGGATGGGGGAGATTGTAGGGAATAGAGGACTGCTGCTAGGGGATGAGGGGGACTGTTGCTAAGGATGAGGGGACTGTTGCTAAGGGGATGAGGGACTGTTTGATGAGGGACGTTGCTAGGATGAGGGACTGTTGGTAGGGAATGAGAGGACTGCTGCTGGGGGATGAGGGGGACTGTTGCTAAGGGATGAGGGACTGTTGCTAAGGGATGAGGACTGTTGTAAGGGATGAAATGACTGTTGTGGGAATGGAGGACTGTTGCTAAGGGATGAGGGACTGTTGGTAGGGAATGGGAGGCTGCTGCTAGGGGGATGAGGGGACTGTTGCTAAGGGAATGAGGGTACTGTTGCTAGGGGATGAGGGACTGTAAGGGATGGGGACTTTGCTGGGGATGGGGACTGTTGCTAAGGGGATGAGGGGGACTGTTGCTAAGGGATGAGGACTGTTGCTAGGGATGAGTGACTGTTGCTAAGGGGATGAGGGCTGTTGCTAAGGGGATGGGGGACTGTTGCTAGGGGGTTAGAATAGAGGAGGAGACAGACAGCAGCATTGAGTCTCAAGTCTTGTAAATCGTCTGCTCTCTGTTCGTGTGTGTGTGTGTGTGTGTGTGTGTGTGTGTGTGTGTGTGTGTGTGTGTGTGTGTGTGTGTGTGTGTGTGTGTGTGTGTGTGTGTGTGTGTGTGTGTGTCCTCGCCTGTTCCGCGTTTATCACAGGCATCTCTGATGCTTCGTCGTTATCGTCGGCATCGTCGTGCAGCCGTGTTATCGTCGCCATCACTCACTGATCACCAAAGCAAACTCTCTCTCTCTCTTCAGTGGCAGTATCACCTGGCCATCGTCCCCAACACCCAGCCCGTCCTCCTCTCTCCCCTCTTCCCCAACACCCAGCCCGTCCTCACCTCTCCCTCTTCCCAACACCCAGCCCGTCTCACCTCCCCCCTCTTCCCCAACACCCAGCCCGTCCTCACCTCTCCCCTCTTCCCCAACACCCAGCCCAGCCTCATCTCCCCGTCTTCCCCAACACCCAGCCCGTCCTCCCTCTCCCTCTTCCCCAACACCCAGCCCGTCCTCACCTCTCCCTCTTCCCCCAACACCAGCCCGTCCTCACCTCTCCCCCTCTTCCCCAACACCCAGCCCGGCCTCACCTCCTCTTCCAACACCCAGCCGTCCTCCTCCCCGTCTTCCCCAACACCCAGCCCAGCCTCCTCCCCCGTCTTCCCCAACACCCAGCTACTCCCCCTGCCCCAACACCCAGCCCAGCCTCACCTCCCCTCTTCAACACCAGCCCGGCCTCATCCCCCCTCTTTCACCTCCTTCCCCTACCTGCTATACACCTGCTCCCTGCTGCCACTCATTTAACTACCTTCTTGTTTAATCTCCGTTTGATGTATTTACTCTGTTTATCAGTTATATTCACTATGTTGCTATATAAATATCCTCTATCTGTCTCTGTCACACACACACACACACACACACACACACACACACACACACACACACACACACACACCCTTCACTACCCCATCCTCCTCATCACTAACTCTGACCTCTTCATTTTTTACCATCCCCTTATCCTCCCCCACCTCCTCCCCATCCCTATCACCCCTCCCCATCCCCATCACCTCCCCATCCCTATCCCCCCCTCCCCCATCTATCACCTCCTCCCCCATCCCATCACCTCCTCCCCATCCCTATCACCCCCCCCCATCCCTATCACCCCCTCCATCCCTATCACCTCCTCCCCATCCCTATCTCCCCCATCCCTATCACCCCTCCCCCCATCCCCATCACCCTCCCTCCCCATCACCTCCTCCCCCATCCCTATCCACCTCCTCCCCCCATCCCCTATCAACCCTCCCCATCCCATCACCTTCCATCATTATCAGGGACTTGACCTATCGTCCCCATGACCTCTGTCGCCCTCACTAACATGACCTCGTTCCCATCACCCCGTCATCACAGTGGGAGCATGGCAGGTAATCCTTCTCCCATCTTCCCCATCACC